>NC_138776.1:23983503-24051003 GCF_965119305.1 Pelophylax lessonae
GACAGGTCCTGTCCTACCTGCACTCAGCAATCAGTAGCAGGATGAGAAATACATGTACATTACTGTGTAAAAAAGCATTAATACTGCACAGGCAGGGAAAGTAGAAGAACAGAAAAATAATGACATCAGAGAAAGATCAGAGATCCAGCTGTCTGCAGCTATAGAAGATCTGAGGGGAATGTTTTCTGTGTGATGATCCCCTTCAAACTCTGCAAATCTATTTCTTTTCAACATATCTATGACATACTCCAGTCTGAAGCACTGCATTATGGGAGCCCCCATGAGTGACTGGAAGGGGGGATCATAAAAGAGAAGCATCCCCAGTAGAGGTCTTCCCTGGAAGTCACTGTTCCCTTCTGTACATTCTGACCAAGATAACAACAAAAATAATAACAATAGTAATAATAATGTTGATTATTTCTTATTGTTTATTATATATTTATTATTTATTTATAAATATTTTTAATTATATATATATATATATATATATATATATATATATATATATATATATATATATATATATATATATATATATTATTTATAAATAAGTATTATTATTATTTGAATTGGGCGTTGCTGTGTTTTAGAGCCTTTATTTAATATTTTTATCAATATAATTGTACAATGTGAATGTTAATCTAGTAATACAGACTGTCCAGATCATGCAATACACACAATACCCCAAACACCAGAAATAAATGTAGCAATAACGAGGAACAGTAGCAGAGCGGATTCTTCTTTGTAATTGTTTTCATTTTACTTTTTTTTTTTTTTTTTTACTTTTTTTTTTTTTTTTTTACTTTTTTTTTTGCATGCTTTTGTAGACAACCAGGAAAAAAAAAAAAAAAAAAGTAAAAACGAATATTAACAATGACAAGTACATGAACAATTCTGAGGTCCTCTGAGCCTGGCTGAGTAGTACATTGCTGGCAGTCAATAGGATGTATTGGATAAAAGTCATAGACAGGCAGCAGATTGGAGGATACATGTCTCCTATAAAGGAGTGATAGCCTTGCACAATGGTTTCCTCTCTGCTCCCCTCTAAATATAGCAATATGGAGGAAGCTGGGCTGTGGGTTATCTGGGGTCTGCTCCTGTACAATTGTCAAGGAATGGTGGTGTCGGTGGGTTATCTGGGGTCTGTACAATAGTCAGGGAATGATGGTGTTGATGATTTTGGGATCTGTATAATTGTCAGGAGAGTGTGGTGTCGGTGGATTTTCTGGTGTCTGTACATGGTCAGGCAATGATGGTGTCGGTGGTCTCAGACTTGTGGCAGATGTAGAGGCAGAGGGTCCTAGCAGCTACTCACCCAGATACTATCTGCTCCTCACTCATCCACACCGGCTGCAGGAATTTTAATTGCATCTGGAGACCTGCTATCTGTATACAGTAGGAGCTGTCAGTCTGCACTGTCCATGGGCCGGTCTATACTCTGCATACAGTCTACCAGGTAGGTCAGGGATCTCTCCTGTGTCTGCAGATCTTATCAGACTTTTTACAAACCTGTTGAGGCAGAGGATTTAAAACCAACTGTAATGATGAGATAAATACCCGACAATATCTAATCTCCTCATTATGGATGATCATTGCATGTTAATTGGTGGTGGCAGTGACTTCGTCCATATGGGGTATGTATGTTATAGAAGAGAAGTAACACTTTTAGAGCCATTAAATGCCCAGAATTTAAGAGCAGAATCCCCCTTTATTACTCCACATGTACTGGTTATTTATCTACCTGCAGAGCCCAACACAGAGTTTCCTGGAGGTTTTTGCACATAAGGACCTTCACCCTGAAGAAGACTGGGGTACATTCCAGAGACATATCTATCTATAGACCTTCACTCTGAAGAAGACTGGGGTACACGCCAGAGGCAAACCTATCTTTAGTACTTTGCTCTGAAAAAGACTGGGGTACATGTCAGAGACATACCTATCTATAGACCTTCACCTTGGAGAAGTCTGGGGTACATGCAGGAGACATACCTATCTACAGATATTCACCCTGTGGAAGACTGGGGTACATACCAGAGACATATCTATAGCCCTCCATACCAAAAACATACTTCTCTATAGACTTTCACTATGAAGAAGACTGGGGTACATTACAAAGACATACCTATCTATAGAATTTCATCCTGAGGCAGACTGAGGTACATACCAGAGACATATCTATAGCCATCCATACCAAAAACATACTTATGTATAGACTTTCACTATGAAGAAGACTGGGGTACATACCAGAGACATACATATCTATAGACCTTCACCCTGAGGAAGACTGGGGTACATACAAGAGACATATCTATCTATAGACCTTCACTCTGAAGATGACTGGGGTACATGCCATAGGCATACCTATCTTTAGACCTTCACCCTGAATAAGACTGGGATACATGCCAGAGACATACCTATCTATAGACCATCATTCTGGATAAGACTGGGGTACATGCCAGAGACATACCTATCTATAGACCTTCACCCCGAAGAAGTCTGGGGTACATGCCAGAGACATACCTATCTATAGACCATTATCCTGGATAAGACTGGGGTACATGCCAGAGACATACCTATCTATAGACCTTCACCCTGAAGAAGTCTGGGGTACATGCCAGAGACATACCTATCTATAGACCTTCATCCTGAAGAAGACTGGGGTACATGCCAGAGGCATACCTATCTATAGACCTTCACCCTGAATAAGTCTGGGGTACATGCCAGAGACATACTTATCTATAGACCTTCACCCTGAATAAGTCTGGGGTACATGCCAGAGACATACCTATCTATAGACCTTCATCCTGAAGAAGACTGGGGTACATGCCAGAGGCATACCTATCTTTAGACCCTCACCCTGAAAAAGACTAGGGTACATGCCAGAGACATGCCTATCTATAGCCCTTCATCCTGAGGAAGACTGGGGTACATACCAGGGACATATCTAGCCCTTCACCCTGAAGAAGACTGGGGTACATACCAGAGACATACTTATCTATAGATCTTCACCCTAAGGAAGACTGGGGTACACCATACATGCCAGAGTCTTTGGCATGTACCCCAGTCTTCCTCAATGTGAAGGTCTATAGATAGGTATGTCTCTGGCATGTACCCCAGTCTTCCTCAGGATGAAGGTCTATAGATATGGCTGGACATAGGACATACCTGTCTATAGACCTTCACCCTGTAGAAGACTGGGGAACATGCCAGAGGTATACCTATCTAGATCTTCACCCTGTAGAAGACTGGGGCACATGCCAAAGACATACCTATCTATAGACATTCACCCTGTAGTAGACTGGGGTACATGCTAGAGACATACCTATCTATAGACCTTCACCCTGTAGAAGACTGATCTGGTATAAAATATATACTGTATTATCTCATACAAGAATTTTTAGCAAGCCTACCAGAGATGCAAAGAACAATTACAGAAATAATTAAGGTGATACCGTCAATAACATTAAAGGGGAACAGCAATTATAACGGAACCCCTCATCACACAGGCCAGGGAACGATACTGCACCCCATGTGGTTTCCAATGTTTGCACTATGTTACATAGAGGCTGCATACTCTGTACATAGACCCCCTGCACACAAGCAACCTACTCAGGGGTAGGAATATTTCTTTAAAATGTGGCAGATTTTCAGTATGTAGTAGATCATGGAATCAGAGGGGCACAAGGAGGGGGTAATAAGGGGGGGGGGTATTGGAAGTGACGTGAGTTGGTAAGTAAGGCTTAACATACACTTTGCAAAAGTGAAGATTAATTTAGCTAGGTTCTTTAGTAAATCAGCCTGTTACCTTCTGTTATCTGTGTTTTTATTCCAGGTTTTAGCAAGCAGTGTCTCTGCGTAGTGGAACTATAATCCCCAGCATGCCCACCTCCATACCTCTGCTGGCCTGCTATCACCACCATACTTCAGGATGTCACCCACTAAGTGCCCCCATGGCCGGGTAATCACCCCCCCCCCCCCCCACACACACACACACACCAAATCTAATGGGATCATTATACTGGAAATGATTAGCCTATTAACAATTAACCTCATCGCTGCCAGAGGGCACCAGGCGAGTTCATGCAAGTGCTGGGAGACTGACATCAGGGATCCCCCAGGAAAGCCATTATCTGCCCTAATTAGGTGTAATGGGATAATTAGCCGGCTACACTCTTCTATATAAACTAGAGAGCAGATACTGACAACTCCTATGCTGGGACATGTAGTCCCACAACACCTGCACTTTCATTATTGGATAATTGAAGTCAATACTAACATACTAATAATAATAATAATAAAATACCTCTATACAATCTGTATAACAACAATGTACCCTTTATATAAATAATAATAATAGAAATAATAATAAGAATAGTAAATATTATTAGTATTATATTATCTTTCTTTCTATTATGAAATAAATCATAACAGATATATAGCCTGCATAAGTTAAACAAGATTCTAATGTTATCTAATGTACTGCAGTACAAACATTATTCTGGGGCTCCTATACTCGGTCAGATAACAGGTCCAGTAATCGGTATTAGAGGTCAGATAGGGATCGGTGGGGATGGAAGAGGGAGTGTTGCAATTACACAGCAATTAGTTTCCTACATCTTATCTGATGGGAGACAATCGGCTGTGTGTGTCTGGTACACACTGTCCTCCATATTATACCCTCTATATAATTCCAGGACTGGGGGCTCTAACAGGCCAGCAGGAAAGGGCTCATTTATTAACCCCCCCCCCCCCATATATATTTTAGATATAAGGTGCTCTGTATGATGGAGAGACCACACTGGGGCCAAAGTCAGCAATGCAGGTAAAAGTATATATATATATATATATATATATATATATATATATATATATATATACTTTTATATATATATATATACACACACACACACACATCTAAAGTTATACACCGCTATTATGACGAATATAGAGACATTATAATGTAAGTATAATAATCAGCGCATGTAGGGGACATCCTATATAATTCATATAAAGATATATTTATTATGTGTTTGAAATAATTATCACATGTAAACATTATATGCCGCAAATATCAGAAATCAAAAATTATCCCCAGATTCACCATTTTTTCCATTTGCTTTTTAGGATTGGGACGTCCTCATATCTATACTACGACTGGTAAAGAAACATTATAATAATAATAATAATAATCATCTCAGTTTAGAGGTTACACAAATATGAGATGTAATAATATTAATCATCAGCATCGTCTCAGTCTTGTATGTGGAGGTCAGACTCATATATGAGATATTAATATTAATATTATTATTTAAAAAAGAATAGTAATAATCATCACCATCAAAAATAATCAACTCGGTGTCCTATGGGGAGGTCAAACACACATATGAGATGATAATAGAAATCATCTTCACCCAATTTATCTCAGTCTCTTATAGAGATGTCAGACACATATATGAGATAATAGTAATAATAGTAATAATAGCAACCATCATCAACATTATTAATCATCTCAGTCTCCTATGGGGAGGTTGGACACATATATGACATAAGATTAATATTAATAATAATAATAATAATAAGAAGAAGAAAAAGAATCATCCTCTTAGTCTACTATGGGGAGCTTTGGCACAAATATAAGATATTAATAATAGTAGTAATAATCATCATCATCATCATCTCAGTCTCCTATGGGGAGGTTGGATACATATATGATATAAAATTAATAATAATAATCATCATCATCATCTCAGTCTCCTATGGGGAGGTTGGACACATATATGACATAAAATTAATAATAATAATAATAATAATAATAATAATCATCATCTCAGTCTGTTATGGGGAGGTTGGACACATATTTGACATAAAATTAATATTAATAATAATAATAATAATAATAATCATCATCATCTCAGTCTCCTATGGGGAGGTTAGACACAAATATAGGATGTTAATAACAGTAGTAATAATCATCATCATCTCAGTCTCCTATGGAGAGGTTGGACACATATACGACATTTAATTATTAATAATAGTAATAATAAAATAATAATAATCATCATCATCTCAGTCTCCTATGGGGAGGTCAGACACATATATGACATAAAATTAATAACAATAATGATAATAATCATCGTCTCAGTCTCCTATGGGGAGGTTGAACACATATATGACATAAAATTAATAATAATAATAATAATAATAATCATCATCTCAGTCCTCTATGGGAAAGTTGGACACATATATCACATACAATTAATAATAATCATCATCATCATCATCATCTCAGTCTCCTATTGGGAGGTTGAACACATATATGACATAAAATGAATAATAATAATAATCACCATCTCAGCCTCCTATGGGAAGTTTGGACACATATATGACATAAAATTATTATTATTAATAATAATACTAATAATCATCATCATCTCAGTCTCCTATGGGGAGGTTTAACACATATATGACATAAAATGAAATAATAATAATAATCATCATCTCAGCCTCCTATGGGAAGGTTGGACACATATATGACATAAAATTAATAATAATAATAATAATCATCATCTCAGCCTCCTATGGGAAGGTTGGACACATATATGACATAAAATTATTATTATTAATAATAATACTAATAATCATCATCTCAGTCTCCTATGGGGAGGTTGAAAACATATATGACATAAAATCAATAATAATATTAATCAATTATCTCAGTCTCCTATGGGGAGGTCGGACACATATATGAGATGACTGAACATTTCACTCTTTTTGGAGGAATCCTCCAAACTCTGCTCTTCTCTCTGGAATTTTCCTCTTGGAGGATGGATTTTACTCCCGATTTATAATACATTCGTTCTGTGTGCAGATAATTAGGCAAGACTGTTAAAGTCAATGGCATGTTTATTGATCATTTGTGACTATTGATCCCCAATACTCAGCTAAGGAAAACTTAGCGCTTCATTTATTATCAGCTGGCTGGGTGGTGTCGGGGCTCCATGACACCTGCAGAGTCTCTAACACTCCTTTGTCATGCAGATGTGACAAGAAAGACAATAATGAGCTCTAACACTTACTAATTGTTTAACTTGGCTGGATTGCTGTGAGCTTGCTGGGAAAACTTTCCCTCCTGTGAAGGGTTAATAGAGGCCTGAGCCTTGAAGGATCCTTCCTCTCCTCCCAGCACCCACAGACCAATCACCACCCCCACCCCCTCCCCTTCTTTATGATAAAGGGAAGGGTGGTTGACAAGCTGCATGGTGACGTCACCCGGCAGAGGGCGTGGTCTGTATCTTCCCCAAGCCTTCAGCCTTTGCCTGCTCTGGCTGTAACAAAACCCAGAGCCCCAGATCCAGGCTAATGGAGGCTGAGTAGACAGCAGAGCCCCTTCCATCGTTTATCATCGGCCTCTCCTCAGCCCCCCCTCCCTCACCTCCATTTATTGATCCTTTTCTGATGATGTTACCAAGTCCAGTCACTTCCACACCTTTCTCTGTCAAAGACATCCTCAACCGGGGGCCCCAGTGCCAGCAGCAGCCCAGGGGGCCCCACCAGGAGCTGGAGGATGGGGACTTCCACCAGGCTTCCTGTATGCTGGATAAACTCTCTTACCTGAACTCTATAGGGGCCCCTGAGGGCCACGGCGAGGTGACCATCACCCCCGACACCTATGTGCATAAGGAAGAAGAGGAGGAAGAGGATGACGAGCCGATGGGAGACCCGAGCAACAGTGAGTACACCTCATCCTCATTAGAAGAATTAAAGCATGGCAAATACCGACCATCACACAAACAATAATAATAGTAGTAGTAGTAGTACAAAACAGCAATATAATACATGAGTAATAATACTAGAAGAATACAGCATGACAAATTTATATCGACAAGGAGGAATACAGCCGAAATATTTTAAGAGTAATAATCATACTAATCACACAAAACAACAACGACAACATATTATAATAATAATCGTCACAATAATACAAAACTGCCGAAATATAGTGCAAAACAACAACATAGCAATACCAAAAATACTAGAAGAAGACAGCATGAGAAATATATACCGAGGAGAAAAACAGACGAAATATAGTCTAGGATTTACAATAATATAATAGGCAACATAGTATATAATAGTTATCATCATAATAATATAAAACAAAAACAACATAGTATAATAATAATAATCATCATCATAATATAAAACAACAGCAACATAGTATAATAATCCGCATTATAATACAAAACAACAGCAACATAGTATAATAATCCGCATTATAATACAAAACAACAGCAACATAGTATAATAATCATCATCATAATACAAGACAACAGCAACATAGTATAATAATCATCATCATAATATAAAACAACAGCAACATAGTATAATCATCATCATCATAATACAAAACAACAGCAACATAGTATAATAATCCTCATTATAATACAAAACAACAGCAACATAGTATAATCATCATCATCATAATAATACAAAACAACAGCAACACACATAATAATCATCATCATAATACAAAACAACAGCAACATAGTATAATAATCATCATCATAATACAAAACAGCAGAAACATAGTATAATAATCATTATCATCATACTAAAAAACAACAGCCACATAGTATAATATTATTCATAATACAAAACAATAGCAACATAGTATAATAATCATCATCATAATACAAAACAACAGCAACATAGTATAATAATCATCATCATAATACAAAACAACAGAAACATAGTATAATCATTATCATCATACTACAAAACAACAGCTACATAGTATAATATTATTCATAATACAAAACAACAGCAACATAGTATAATAATCATCATAATACGATAAAAAAAATAGCAACATTGTATAATAATAATGATAATAATCATAATAGTACAAAACAACAGCAACATACTATAATAATACTGTTAGAAGAATACAGCATAACAAATATATATACAGAGAAGGAAAAAAACAACAACAAAAAACAAACGCAATATAGCAGAAGAGGAATAATAATAAGAATAATTATTATTATTATTGTTATAACAACTGTGACATAGTAACAAATCAAAAGCAACATAGTATAGTAGTAATGATAATACAAAACAATAATACAGTATAATATAATACATCAATGAAGGTTTTCCAGTATGCAGAATGTTCAGTATCAAGCCAAGATGAAGAACACAGAGTTTACCAGTAATCCTAGAAAGTATTATTTTACTGGAAGAGTGGTTGATGGTTGGAATAGACTTCCAGCAAAGGTAGTGAGTCGGTCAACAGTAAGTTAATTCAGACATGCCTGGGACAAACATAGATCAATATTCAAACAACAAAAGGGAATAAAAAATTATTGATTAAAAAACGGGCAAATAGATGAAACACTTGGTCTTTTTTTCTGCCATCATTTTCCTATATTATATGCTTCTAGTAGTAGTAATAATAATAATAAATAATAATATTAATATAAATTATATTATTTCATCAACAGCAACGTTATTATTATTATTATTGTTGTTGTTGTTGTTGTTGTCATTTTTGCTGTTATTTTGTATTTTGGTCAGAATGTACAGAAGGGAACAGTGACTTCTGTCATATAATAATATATTATATAACTACAGCAATTCTAATAATAAAAAACAATTACATTCTATGTTGTAATTGTTTTTTATTATTAGAATTGCTGTAGTTATATAATATATTATTATATGACAGACAACGTCACTGTTCATCCCTTCTGTACATTTCTGACAAAATAATTAGCAGAATTACAAAATAAACAGCAACAGTGTAGTAGCAATAATAAACACACACACATATATATATATATATATATATATATATATATATATATATATATACACACACACCAACAAACAGCAGTAGTAAGCTACTAATACTAATAATAAAGAATTTATATATAAGAATTTACCGAGCTCCTTCAATACACATTTTATTGATCATGTTTGGGGAATTATAAGATCTGGGGCTTTAGGTATGGATGAAGGGGGGGGGGGGGGGATTTGTATTCTCCGAACAGATAATACCAGGGAAAGTATTCTTCAATAATCGATCAATCTGTTTTTGAAAAGCAAATAGAAATAAACACATTTATATAGAACAAAAGTGAAACAAAATCGATTTCCCGATCCTCATACAGACAAAGATAAAATAGAGAAGAGGAATCCGGAGAATATTGTTCTGGATGGAGTTTTCTATGTAATATTAGACTTTCTATCACTATTTATGAGGTTTTTTAGACTCAGCCCGGCCGGGTCTCTGAGTTTTTCTGATTTATAAAATGTAATCATTTTCAGGACAAATTCAGACAAAACTGTCCGAATATTTATAGAGAATGAGATTTTTTTCTCTAGAAATGAATCTATTCTCACATCAGCTACAATACACACATATGAGGCGCCATTATAATATACAAATTAATATAAATAAAATGTATTTGATATAAAATCGGATTTTATATTTTTATGATTTGATGTAATTTGAAGTCATTGACCCCCCCCCATTAGTGTCAGGATGTCTATGGTGGAATATCATGCTGGTAATCTGCCTCTCCTCTCTTCACAGAGGCCTGCTACCTGAGCAAGTCGCCCCATCCGGAGGAAAAGTCGGAAGAGTCGGAGAGACCCAAGCAGAGGAGTCGGAGGAAGCCCCGGGTGCTCTTCTCCCAGGCTCAGGTCTTTGAGTTGGAGAGAAGGTTCAAGCAGCAGAGGTACCTGTCTGCCCCAGAGAGGGAACACCTGGCCAACAGCCTGAAGCTTACCTCCACCCAGGTGAAGATCTGGTTCCAGAACAGGAGATACAAGTGTAAGAGGCAAAGGCAGGACAAGTCCCTGGAGATGGGCCCCCACCACCCACCCCCTCCCCCGAGGAGGGTGGCAGTGCCAGTGCTGGTTCGGGATGGGAAGCCTTGCATTGCTGGCAGTCAGGGCTATAACAATGCCTACAATGTAAGTGCCAGTCCTTACACCTACAACAGCTACCCGGCCTACAGCTACAACAACAGCCCTTCCTACAACACCAACTACAGCTGCAGCTACTCCGGCATCCCCCCCATCCAGCACAACCCAGGGACCAACCCCTTTGTCGGCATGGGCAACCTCAGCCAGCTGGGCAATGCCACACAAGGCCAGAACCACACGGGCCCCTCGGTGCCCACCTGCCAGGGGACTTTACAAGGGATCCGAGCCTGGTAGGACTGGCACAGTGACTTCTCTACTGGACACACAGACCACCAGGATCCATGACCCAGGGGAGCTTTATGACCCATGACCCAGGGGGGCTTCATTGCCTAGGGGGGCTTCATGATCCAGCAAGGCTCCCCGACCTGGGGGCTCCATGACCCAAGAGCATTTCAGAGCCCTGGGGGGGCTCTATGTCCCGGGGGGGCACTATGTCCCAGGGGGGGGCTTTATTGCTTAGGGGGGTTCCATGATCCAGTAGGGCTCCCTGACCTGGGGGCTCCATGACCCAAGAGAGTTTCATACCCAGGGGGGCTTCATGACGCAGAGGGGCTCCCTGACCCAGGTGGGCTCCATGGACCAGCTATCATATACTGTGACACGAGGTATTATTATCATAATTTTAAACTGGCTGATGACATTCGCACTGGTAGAAACTCCAAACTACACCAACCACGTGATCACCAGCCCTTTAAAAGGATGCCTTAACCCCTTAATTCCTGTGTATGGGGCAAATGACAGCAAGCCTGATCTATGGGATACATTGTGTGACACAGACAATGGACAGTGCTGGCAGTCAGTGTATGGCAGCTATGTGTCCACCTATAGCACTCTACAGCTGGATTACAAATCCCAGCAAGCCTGTACCCCAACACAGCCGGACAGGCAATGGACATGAGATAAGTATTGGAAACATATCAATCTATGATCAGCACATTTCACAGTCAAAGTTTATGATGTCATAAATAGTATAAGATTGAGATCTAGATAGATCCAACCTCTTCCATATTACCCAGGGGCCTCTGATTTATAGATAGACCCATCCTCTTCCTTATTACCCTGGGGCCCCTGAATTTTAGATGGATCCATCCTCTTCCATATTACCCTGGGGCCCCTGAGCTCTAGATGGATTCTTCCTCTTCCACATTACTCTGGGGCCCAAGTTATAGACTCATCCTCTTCCATGTTACCCTGGGGCCCCTGACTTCTAGATTAATTCACCCTCTTCCATATTACCCTGTGGCCCCTAAATAAATGGATAGATCCATCCTCTTCCATATTACCCTGGGACCCCTGACTTCTAGATAGACCCACCCTCTTCCATTGTACCCTGTGGCCCCTGAGTTATGGATGGATCCATCCTTTTCCAAATTACCTTGGGGCCCCTGAGTTCGAGATAGATCCACCCACGTCCATTGTACCCTGTGGCCCCTGAGTTATGGATGGATTCATCCTCTTCCATATTACTCTGGTGCCCCTGAGTTATAGACGGATCCACCCTCTTCCATATTACCCTGGGGTCCCTGAGTTATAGTTGGATCTACCCTCTTCCATTTTACTATGGGGCCTCTGAGTTCTTGATAAATCCACCCTCTTCCATATTATCTTGCGGTCCCTGAGTTATAGATGGATCCACCCTCTTCCATATTACTCTGGGGCCTCTGAGTTCTTGATAAATCCACCCTCTTCCATATTACCCTGGGGTCCCAGAGGCAGAAATAAGCTGGTCACACACAGTCAGATATCAATCAGTTAAATGAACATCTATGCAGTGTGTGTGGGGTGGCTGGGGTGTGTGCTTTGATTCCAATAATTGTTTAATGGACATTATATGGAGTAAGTTTGTGATTTGGGGGGGGGGGGGGGCGCTTTAATTGGCATTTTGGTGCATTTAGTATAAGGTTGAGATCTAGATAGATCCACCCTCCCTAATGTTAAAGATAGACCCATCCTCTTTCATATTACCCTAGAGCCCCTGAGGTCTAGATGGATAAGGGGGGGTGGATTTAATTGGCATTTTGTTGCATTTAGTATGAGGTTAAGATCTAGATAGATCCACCCTCTTCCATATTACTGTTGGGCCCCTGAGTTATAGATAGACCCATTCTCTTCCATATCATCATTGGGCCCCTGAGTTATAGATAGACCCATCCTTTTCCATATTACCCTAGGGCCCCTGAGTTATAGATAGACCCATCCTCTTCCATATTACCCTAGGGCCCCTGAGTTATAGATAGACCCATTCTCTTCCATATCATCATTGGGCCCCTGAGTTATAGATAGACCCATCCTTTTCCATATTACCCTAGGGCCCCTGAGTTATAGATAGACCCATCCTCTTCCATATTACCCTAGGGCCCCTGAGTTATAGATAGACCCATCCTCTCCCATATTACCCTAGGGCCCCTGAGGTCTAGAGGGGTAAGGGGGGGGGGGTTTAATTGGCATTATGGTGCATATAGTATGAGGTTGAGATCTAGATAGATCCACCTTCCTTAATATTACCCTTTAGCCCCTGAGCTATAGATAGACCCATTCTCTTCCATATTACCCTGGGGCCCCTGAATTCTAGATGGATCCATCCTCTTCCATATTACTCTGAGGCCCCTGTGGGCTAGATGGATAAGGGGGGGGGCATTTAATTGGCATTTTGGTGCCTTTGAAAGTATTGTAATGATGGCAGATATGCACCAACATGTGTATCAATACACATAAATAGTTTTCAATTAAAAACTTTTGAACACCCCCCCCCCCCCAAATCTATCTTATTGTATGTGTATGGTTCATGGATTGTTTATTATCTGGATGATATAAACCTGACCAGTGTGGCCACTTAAAGAACCATCACCCCCCTCCCCCATCTGTACAATTCCTGGGATAGCAATAGAGCAATAATCAGTTCTGCCCCAATATTGGAATTTCTGGCCCCCAATCCCTGTATATGAGAACCGTATTTATCAGTGTATAAGCGCCCTGTTAGCTTATTACTGCTGTTATACAGTATTTCCTCTGTAATGTCTCTATCATAAAATGGAACAAACACTCTCTGTACAATACAGATCTTTCATCTATTATTGGAATTGTACATAGCACTTTCTACCTTTTATTATAGGAAAATCAATCATTCTCTGTATAACAAAAAAAGGAAAGTACACAGGTCAATGCACTACAACTGAATAAAGCCCAAAAGTGCAATATCAGCCCTGCCTGCTGGTGGTGTGTCCATGTTGTGTCCATTATTCCATCTCATCATTATAATAGATTTCTGATGACCTCGGGAATAAGAGAAATAAGCAAATACTGGAATTATAATGATGATTATTGATATAAAAATCCAGGTCCACTGCCTTGCTGTAATTCTGTGTGTGATCTATAAGGACATTATAATGATCAGTATATTGAATTGTGATGGGATCTGGGGCACACCGTGATCTGAATGAAGCCAGTATAGAGGATTATGGAAGATAAAGTGACACCAAGAAGTATCTGTATCATCTGAGAGGGGAGTTGGGGGCCCACTGAACGTTTATGGGGCCCCCCTCTTTCTGGGGTTCATTAAAGAAATAGAACAAATGAGGGGAGATGAAGTATGATAGCCCCAGGTCATTCACTGTCCCAGAGACTAGGAGATGGGGGGCTGTATAATCTACAATTCCATCTTCTGTGCTCCTGATCTTTGTTTTTTTATTAGATATTATTATTATTTTTATTAGATATTATTTTATTTATTTTATTTATTATTATTATTTTTTATTAGATATTATTTTATTTGATAACTTTTATATTAATAATTTATAAATAGTATAATATTAATATTTTCATATTATTATAATATTAATATTATAAATAATAATATTATAATATTATTATATTTATAAATATTTTATATTTATAATTTATAACTTTTATATCCTAAGATATTCCAAATTTGATTCTCAAATTTAATTAAATTAATTAAATTTGTGATTTTTGATTTGCCTGGATGGAGATTTTCTGTTCTGGACAATCGATTTATGAGTCAATTTGGTGAAGAAATATGAAATTTGTAGAATATTGCAAATTGATTTATTTTTTGGGATACTTTGGCTGATTTACTAAAAATTATTTATGTGAATATTCACCTTAGGTGCAGAAAAAATAAGTAAACCGAGATTTGCTTCCTACCTGAATAATACTGAAAGTGAATCTTCATACAATTTATTGTGTCAGTATTCTCAATGTTATCAATAGATCTGCCATGTCTCTTAGCTCACCACACATGTTACAATCTGACTGTACAATCTCCTTTAGATCTACCAGCAAGTATGTAGTCCATGTGCCTGTCTGATTGGATAGAAATTGATTACATACTAGTACATAGTTTTGGTAGGTTAGGGTCAGTTCACACAGGGATTGCACAGGAACATTCCTGCGTGATTTCTGCGCATTCTCCCTTGCGGTGCATTTTTGCGGTCCATTGATTTGAATGGGTTGCACTGGGCACTGGAAAAAGTATTGCTTACACTATTTTTAAAAATGCATTGCACTAAACCGCACAGTTCATTGGTACCATGTGATTTTATGTCAACAAATGCACTGCAATTACAATCTGCATTTGGGGTGCCATTAACAATACATTGGAACCTGCAGGTAAAGTGCAAGGACAGCATGTTCACCTGCAGTGTGGGAAATGCACACAGAACGCACCTTTCCCACACTGTGTTCTGATGGGGGTCGGTGCTTATAGTTGATTGTATGGAGATTGTATAGTCAGACTGTAATGTGTATAGTGAGCCTTCCATTAATCTCTGTTTCCCAACCCCACTGTCTTCTCTCCCTTCTCACTCCTCTGTCTCCTTTTCCTCTATCCTCTTTCCTTTACACTCTACCACTACTCCTCCCTATATCTCTCTCCATTCATTGCTTTCTCCCTCTCCCCACTCTTTTCTCCCTCTCCCCACTCTTCTCTATGCCTTCACTCTTCTCTATTCCCCCAATCCTCTTTATCCCCCACTCCTCTATTCCCTCACTCCTCTCTATGCCTTCACTCTTCTCTATTCCCCCAATCCTCTATATCCCCCACTCCTCTATTCCCTCACTCCTCTCTATGCCTTCACTCTTCCCTATCCCCCCACTCCTTTCTATTCCCTCACTCCTCTTTATCCCCCTACTCCTCTATTATCTCACTCCTCTTTATCCCCCTACGCTTCTATTCCCTCACTCCTCTCTATGTCTTCACTCCTCTCTTTCCCCCCATTCCCCTCTTCCTCCCCCCCAATCCTCTCTATCCCCCACTTCTCTATATCCTCAAGCTTATCTATGTATTCACTCTTCTCTATGTCCTCACTCCTCTCTATCCCCCCACTCCTCTCTATCCCCCGCTTCTCTTGTCCTCACGCTTCTCTATCCCCCCACTTCTCTTTATGTCCTCACTCCTCTCTATCTACATCTACTATGTAGCCCCCTTCTCTATTCCCCCACTCTTCTTTTTTTCCCCTACTCATCTCAATGTCAGAACTCCTCTCAATGTCCCAACTCCTCTTTATCCCCCCACTCCTCTCTTTTCTTCCAATCCTCTCACTGTCCTCACTCCTCTCTATCCCCCACTCTTCTCTATCCCCCCCTCCTCTCTATCCCCCCCTCCTCTCTATCCCCCACTCCTCTCTATCCCCCACTCCTCTCTATTCCCCAATCATCTCTATTCCCCCAATCCTCTCACTGTCCTCACTGCTCTCTATCCCCCACTCTTCTCTATACCCCACTCCTCTCTTTCCCCCAACCATCTCTATCCATCTACTCCTCTATTCCCCCAATCCTCTCACTTTCCTCACTCCTCTCTATTCCCCAGCTCCTCTCACTGTCCTCACTCCTCTCTATTCCCCAACTCCTCTCACTGTCCTCACTCCTCTCTATTCCCCAACTCCTCTCACTGTCCTCACGCCTCTATTCCCCAGCTCCTCTCACTGTCCTCACTCCTCTATTCCCCAGCTCCTCTCACTGTCCTCACTCCTCTCTATTCCCCAACTCCTCTCACTGTCCTCACTCCTCTCTATTCCCCAACTCCTCTCACTGTCCTCACTCCTCTCTATTTCCTACTCCTTTCTATCCCCCCACTCTTCTCTATCCCCCACTCCTCTCTATCTCCCCACTTCCCTATATGTCCTCCACCCCTCTCTATCCCCCCACCCCTCTCTGTCCCCCCACTGCTCTCTATGTCCTCACTCCTCTCTATCTCCATCAACTCTGTATCCTCCTACTCTTCTCTATTCCCCCACTCCTCTCTATCCCCCCATTTCTCTCTATCCCCCACTCCTCTCTATGTCCTCACTCCTCTCCATGTCCTCACTCCTCTCCATGTCTTCAATCCTCTCCATGTCCTCACTCCTCTCTATGTCCTTACTGCTCTCTATCCCCTCTACTCTGTATGCCCCCCCACTCCTCTCTATTCCCCCACTCTTCTCTATGTCCAGACTCCTCTCTATCCCCCCACTCTTCTCTCTCCCCCCACGTCTCTCTATGTTCACACTCTTCTCTATTCCCCCAACTCCTCTCTATACCCCACTCCTCTTTAAGTCCCCACTTCTCTCAACCCCCCCCCCCACTCCTCTCTACCCCCCTCTACTCTCTATCCCCTTACACTTCTGTATTCCCCCATTCCTTTCTATGTCCCCACTCCTCTCTATCACCCGACTCCTGTCTTTCCCCCTCTACTCTCCAAACCCTGCTCTCCTCTCTATCCCCCCAGACCTCTCTTAACCCCTCTTCTCTCCATCCCCCCACTCCTCTCTATTCCCCCACTCCTATCTATCCCCCTCTACTCTGCACCCCCCACTCCTCTCTATCCCCCTCTACTCTCCATCCCCCTCTACTCTGCATCCCCCCACTCCTCTCTATCCCCCTCTACTCTCCATCCCACCACTCCTCTCTATCCCCCTCTACTCTCCATCAGCCCACTCTTCTCTATCCCCCATTGCTCTCTCTTTTTCTCCCTCTTCTATCTCCTTTCTTTTATTTCTCATTCTCTCCCTTTCTCACCCCTCTCTTTCTCTCTGCACTTTCCTCTGTCTTTTATCTCGCTCTTCACCTCTCTCTCTCTCTCCCTTGCACCCCTATTTTCAATCACCTTCCCCCTTTGTCTCTCTCTTTCTCTCTCATGCTGACTCCACATGGGTTGCTTTACGGGTTGCTTTACAAGAGCAGTCATTTCTCCTAATCTATCTTTTCCTTGGTTCAGATGAAGCAAAGAGTTCTGGAATTACCCTTTTAAACTGCTCATACTTATGAGGTGACATCAGTCTGTTCTGGCTGTTTTCTTCCTATTTGGGTGACTCCTGTGTATGACCGCCATATGTTAGGAATAATTGCTAATGTCTATTAAAAAACCTGCTTCACTCACTATTGTTCCTGCTTGTGATAAGTGGCACCAATGTCATCTACCAGTAATGCTCATCTCCTCTTCTTCACTCAACAAATGCAAATCCTTGGCCAGAAGGAATGGTCAGATTTTGGAGTGTATCACCCAATCCGTTAGATTATGATTACAAGTCGAGAGTCTCCTAGGCCTGTTTTTAGTAAATCAGCCGAATCTCTCTCTCTAACAAATTCCTTTTCTATCCATGCCTCTCCTGCTTTTATTTACTTTTTTCTTTATCGCATTTCCTGATATTTCTTTCTCCTTTTATTTTACACTTATCCCTCTTTCCCTTCTTCTTTTCCCTTCACCAAATCACCTCTTTCCCCTCTCCTTTCCCTCACTCTCTCTTTTCACCATTTCTTTCTCCTCTCTCTCTTTCTACCTCTCCCTTCTCTCACTTTTGCCTCTTGCATTGTCTTTTCCCCCATTTATTTTCTTTATTCTACTTCTTTCTGTCTTATTTCAACCCTCCTTTCTCTTCTCTTCTCTTCTCTTCTCTTCTCTTCTCTTCTCTTCTCTTCTCTTCTCTTCCTGTCTCTTTTTATCTTTCTCTCTCTCCTTTCTCTCTCGCTCTCTCCCTCTCTCTTTCTCTTCCTCTTTCTCTCCCTCCCTCTCTTTCCTCGTGTTCACTCCCTCCTCTCTCTTTTGCTCTCTCTACTCTCGTTTCTCTCACTCTCTTTTGCTCTCTCCTTCCCCTCTCTCTATCCCTTTCTCACTCCCTCTCCTCTCTATCTCACACTCTCTCTCCTCTCTGTCTCTCTCTTTCTGTCTTTCTCCTCTCTCTATCTCACTCTCTCTCCTTCCTATCTCTCTCTATCACTCCTCTTTGTCTCTTTCTCCTCTCTTCTGCTCTTCTCTCTCTCTCTCTCTCTAGCTAACTTTTTTCACTCTCTCTATCTCCCTCCTGCTTCTCTGTCTCTCTTTTTCTTTCCTATCTCTCTCTATCTCACTCTCTCTTTCTCTCTCTCCTCTCTCTCTCTCCCTCTCTTTCCTCGTGTTCAAGCTCTCCTCTCTCTTTTGCTCTCTCTTCTCTTGTTTCTCTCACTCTCTTTTGCTCTCTCCTTCCTCTCTCTCTCTGTCTTTCTCTTCTCTTTTCCTGTCTCTCTATCTCACTCTGTCTTCTCTCTATCTCTCTTTCTCTCTCCTTTCTATCTCTTTCTTACACTCTCTCTCCTCTCTGCCTCTCTCTTTCTTTCTCACTCTTTTTCGCTCTCTCTTTCTGTTTTTCTCCTTTTTCTTTCTCTCTCTCTCTCTTTCTATCTTTCTCCTCTCTCTATCTCACTCTTTTTTCTCTCTCTCTTTTTCACTGTCTCGCTCTTCTCTGTCTCTCTCCTTTCTCTCCTTCCTATCTCTCTCTAACCCTATCACTCCTCTATGTCTCTCTCTCCTCTCTCCTCTCTTCTCTTTCTTCTGTGCTCTTCTCACTCTCTTGCATTCTCTCTTCTGCTCTCCTCTGTCTCTCTCTTTCTAATTTTTTTTTCACTCTCTCTTTCTTTCTCTATCTCCCTCATGCTCTTCTGTGTTTCTCTCTCTTTCTCTCTCCTCTGTCTCCTTCCTATCTCTCTCTCTATCTCACTCTCTTTCACTCTCTCTTCTGTCTCTCTCCTCTCTCTCTTTCACTCTATTTTCTTTCTTTCTTTCTTTCTTTCTTTCTTTCTTTCTTTCTTTCTTTCTTTCTTTCTTTCTTTCTTTCTTTCTTTCTTTCTTTCTTTCTTTCTTTCTTTCTTTCTTTCTTTCTTTCTTTCTTTCCTTTCTCTTTCTTTCTTTCCTTTCTCTTTCTTTCTTTCCTTTCTCTTTCTTTCTTTCCTTTCTCTTTCTTTCTTTCCTTTCTCTTTCTTTCTTTCCTTTCTCTTTCTTTCTTTCCTTTCTCTTTCTTTCCTTTCTCTTTCCTTCCTTTCTCTTTCTTTCTCTCTTTCTCTCTCTCTCTCGCCTTCCTATCTCTCTCTATTTCACTCTCTCTTCTGTCTCTCGCCTCTCTCACTCTTCTTTCTTTCTCTCTCCTTCCTATCTCTCTCTATCTCACACTCTTTCACTTTCTCTACTGTCTCTCTCCTCTCTCTCTTTCACTCTATTTTCTTTCTCTCTCTCTATCTCACTCTCTTTTCTGTCTCTCGCCTCTCTCTTTTTCTGTATCTTTTCTCTCTCTCTCTCTATCTCTCCTCTCTCTCCTTCCTATCTCTCTCTATCTCACTCTCTTTCACTCTCTCTACTGTCTCTCGCCTCTCTCTCTATCTCACTCTCTTTTCTGTCTCTCGCCTCTCTCTCTATCTCACTCTCTCTTCTGTCTCTCTCTCCTCTCTCTTCTTCCTATCTCTCTCTATCTCACTCTCTTTCACTTTCTCTACTGTCTCTCGCCTCTCTCTCTATCTTCATCTCTCTACTGTCTCGTCTCTCTCTCTATCTCACTCTTTCTTCTGTCTCTCTCCTCTCTCTCTCTTTCACTCTATTTTCTTTCTTTCTTTCTTTTTCCTTCCTTCCTTCCTTCCTTCCTTCCTTCCTTCCTTCCTTCCTTCCTTCCTTCCTTCCTTCCTTCCTTCCTTCCTTCCTTCCTTCCTTCCTTCCTTCCTTCCTTCCTTTCCTTGTCTCTCCCCTTCTTTCTTTCACCATCACCACTTAAGTACTACTACAAGTAACTGCTATCTTTTCTACTACCCTTTTTCTTTCTTTCTTTCTTTCTTTCTTTCTTTCTTTCTTTCTTTCTTTCTTTCTTTCTTTCTTTCTTTCTTTCTTTCTTTCTTTCTTTCTTTCTTTCTTTCTTTCTTTCTTTCTTTCTTTCTTTCTTTCTTTCTTTCTTTCTTTCTTTCTTTCTTTCTTTCTTTCTTTCTTTCTCTCACTCTCTTTCACTCTCTCTTCTGTCTCTCGCCTCTCTCTCTCTCTATCTCACTCTCTCTTCTGTCTTTCGTCCCTCTCTTTTTCTGTATCTCTTCTCTCTCTCTCATTCCCTCTCTCTATTTTGCTCTCTCTCTCTCTTCTCTCTCCCTGGGTTTTGTGTGTCTCTTGTCATGTAGTGAGATGTCTGGCAGGGCCTACAAGGAAAGGGCAGACCTGCCACACTCAGACCGATTGTTGGCGTGCCAGGGAGTGTGAATGGGGGAGAGGGAACAAGTCTTTGGTGAAAGGGAACAGTCCGAGCGGGTAGGAAGGTGGGAAGAATAGCTTTTTATTGGATTCGGGAACAAAAGGTGTGTGCTAGCAAGGCGAGGTCCTCAGCACTAACAAAACCCTCCAAAGAACCTAGATTGACGTTCCTCTATATCCCCCATTGATTCCCAAACCAAGGTTATTATTAAGCATTCTGGTTAACAGAGGGATGGATAATGTGTTTAGTTTGGGAGGCCGAGGGAGAGAAGGGGGGTGGAGGAGGCTGATTAGGGGGACAGGCAATGTCTTGGCCGGTTCTTTCAGCAGGAGGCTGGCAGCCTCAATGCCAGGTCATTATTGCAACATGTCTAGCAATTTGCTGCTGTGACAGAGGGGGGGATGGGACAGGAAAGAGGCCTCCAAAAGGCCCCAAATCAGAGTATGGATCCAGCTGTTCTGGGATTTCATATCCTCTCATATCAAACAAATCCTGCGGGTAATGGGGATTATTCCTATCCCACTGCTCGGCACGCCATGGCTGGGAGATATAATATACATGTATGTGTCTGTGTGCACCCCATGACAACAATGGCCTCTCCATGTCACACCGCCTGAAATAAGGACTATCTGTATTCCTCCAGAACCACCAATCAGATTCTGTCATTACACCTTCAGTCTAGTGGAGGTCTCATTCAAATTCTTTGTTAGCAAGCAATGCAGACCGTTGTTAGTTAATTGTGGTGATAAAACCATCAGAGTCACTAAGCCCCCGTTCACATTAGGTCGCTCCGACTTCGGGGGCGACCTGTGAAGTCACGTGCACCGCGACTTCGGCACGACTTGCACGGACTTCATACAATGAATGTCTATGCAAGTCGCCTCCAGGTCGCCCCGAAGTAGTACAGGACCCTTTTTCTAAGTCGGAGCGACTTGTGTCGCTCCTATTATGGCGCTTTTCCACTGCATGGAACCGAACGGTTCGGCGCGCTTTTGTGCTTTTCCACTGCTGGTACCGCATGGTATGGTGTAGGAGCGGTTTGGTACGGTACGGTGGCGCTTTTCCACTGCATGGAACCGAACGGTACGGTACTGCTCTGAAAAAACAGTACCTACTCGATTGTGGTTCCAACAGGTACCAAACTGGTACCATATCCCACAATCGTTTGCATGCAGTCACTACTAGCCACTGATTGGTCAGAGAATCCCACCCACCCCATTGTTATCCCACCCACTTAACTTTAGTACTACTTTAGTGGAAAAGCAAACCATACCGTACCGTTCCAACACCGTACCATGCGGTACCAGCAGTGGAAAAGCAAACCATGCCAAGCAGGGCCGTGTAGAGCCGAGCCGGTACTTGCAGTGGAAAAGTGCCATTAGAACGGCTCCTGTACTACTCAATGGACCCGACGGTGGGCGACTTGCCAGGCTGATCAAGTCGCCTGGCAAGTCGTAATAGTGTGAACCGACTCAGAGGACTGGTTGCTACACTGAACAAAATAATAAACGCAACACTTTTGTTTTTGCCCCCATTTTTCATGAGCTGAACTCAAAGATCTTTTTTTTTTTTTTTTTTTTTTTTAATATATTTTTTATTGAATTCTATACGAGTTATACAAACATGAAGTAGAAAAGAACAAAGGGGGAGTCTCCCCAAATTATATACAGTTAAGCAGTCCCTGCTTGTCATAACTAGAACCAATGCAAAAAAGAAAAAAAAAACATACGAATATAATTTACCTACAAGAATCAATATTTCTGGGATTGTTAGATATTTTAGTCCAGTTGTTTAAGCGGGGGCTCTCCAGTGGAGAGGGGAAGAAAAGGAAGGAAGAGAGAAAGAGAAAAAAAAAAAAAAAAAAAAAAAAGGAAAGTGGGGGGGTCCCTTGGTGTTTTGGTGTTTCACCAGTCTAGGCGTTCTAGCCTAGAGAGGCCTCTGCCATATATGAGGCGTATATGTTAGTGTGGGTGAATGTTAACCAACATGACCAAATCTTACGTGCCAGGGGTGCCTGACCTCGAAGATCCAATGTCATGTCTTCCAGATAGTAGATACGGTCAACTGCCCGCAACCATTGAGGTATCGAGGGAACTGTAGACTGTTTCCAGTATTTTGGGATTAATGCTTTGGCTGCATTTAAAAGGTAAGGGGTAATAGACTTTCGATACTGGGCCGGAGGTAGTTTAGTGTCATGGAATAAGACAGACAACGGATCCCTAGCAATAGGTAAACCCTGAATTTTTTCAATTAAAGACAATACGCTAGTCCAGAAGGGTCGAATTGCTGGGCAGAACCACCATATATGTGCGTGCGTAGCTCTATGCCCACAACCTCTCCAGCAAACAGCCGAGAGAGATGGTGTCATCCTCTGTAGCTTGGCGGGGGAGTAGTGCCATCTAGTGAGAAACTTATAATTGGCTTCTGTTGTCCGCGCCGATGTTCCTGAGCTATGAGACATTTGAAGAATAACCTCCTCCTGTGTCGGCGAAAAAGTGCACTTAAAGTCTAGTTGCCACTGTTTCATAAAGTGTGGGGTGGAATTGGGGCCTAGTGCGTCCAATGACTTATAAAACTTAGATAATAAACCTTTACCTGATTCAGGGCGTACTAGAATTTGTTCAATCGGATTCAGGGAGTGTATGTTGCGTAAGGGGTGAGGCAGTTTTTTCACGAATTGCTGAAGTTGGTGGTATTTCCAGCAATCCATAAATGTCTTTGGTGATGCCTGGCATATTTTAGAGAATGGGAGTATTCCTTCCATCCCCGTTATATGATGCAACAGCGTGGCGTTGGCCTGTGGTAGCCACTGGGAGAAAGAGTGGTCTTTATGACCAGGCGGGAAGAGGCTATGGCCTAAAATCGGCATAAGCGGTGAATTATATGGAATTTTATGGAGCCTATGTAGCCGATCCCAGACGCGAAAAACCGAACTGGTTAAAGGCGAGATAGTGTCAGCAAAATTTCTAGTCTCTGGAGGTATCCAAAGTTGAGGATATAATGATGTATTTGCCAGCTTGTGCTCCAGCTGAACCCAGAGCTTTTCCTCTGTATGAAATTTCCAGTCGGCTATCCGAACCAGGGAGACGGCGTTCAGATATCTCCCAAAGTCCGGCACCGCCAACCCCCCCCGGCTTTTGTCCCGCGATAATAGCGAGAGCGCAAGCCGAGGGTGTGATCGGCGCCACACGTATGCTCTAACCAGAGAGTTCAAAGTCCTCACCAAATTGACGGGTATATTAAACGGGAGCATTTGAAACATGAAGAGCACCCTGGGCAGCACATTCATCTTGACAACATTCACCCTCCCTATCCAAGAGGTGGCTAGATGATGCCAATTCGCAAAGTTAGCTCTAATTGTGTTAAGTAAGGGAATATAATTTGCTCGTGCTAGATCCTCCACCTGGGCAGTAATGTGTACCCCTAAGTATTTAAAAGAGTAGGGTTGCCATATAAAGGGGAAAGCTGGGCTAATGTCATGTGCCATTGCCGGGGCAATTGTAACGTTTAGGATTTCCGACTTCGTTAGATTGATTTTGAAGTTAGACAGAGCACTATATCTATCAAATTCAGAAAGAAGATTAGGCAGGGATATCATAGGTTGTTGTACAAAAAAAAGAACATCGTCCGCATAAGCCGCGTATTTGTGTTGCATAGACCCGACCGTGATACCATGAATCGAGGGGTTTGCTTGAATTCTAGCCAGAAAAGGTTCCAAAGATAAAACAAAAAGTATAGGGGAGAGCGGGCAGCCCTGTCTGGTCCCATTAGAAAGCTTAATTGATTCGCTGAGGATACCATTAACCTTAATCTGAGCAGTAGGGGATTTATATAACGCATTAATCAAACGACACAGGCGGGGGCCTAGACCAAACGCCTGTAGTGTCGCCATCAGGAACTCCCAGTCCACCCTGTCGAACGCTTTTTCAGCATCCGTGGAGAGCAACAGGGTGGGCTGGGAGTGCTGGCGAACAAAAGATAAAAGTGAGATTGTGCGTGACACATTGTCCCTCACCTCACGACCAGGGATGAAACCCGTTTGACTGTTAGCGATACTAGCGGGTAAAAAGGGGAGCAATCTGTTGGCGATTACCTTGGCATATAGTTTAACATCAACATTTAACAAAGAAATGGGACGATAACTAGAACATAAAGAGGGGTCTTTACCCTCTTTCGGGATTAATGTAACATATGCATGCAAAGTCTCCGGGCGCAAAGAAGAGTCTGCCAGAATAGAATTAGCATAGGAGGCCAGGTGAGGGAGCAAGGTTTCGGTATATTGTTTATAGTAAAAGGCCGAGAGGCCATCAGGGCCCGGGGCCTTCCCCATTGGGGTAGAGATTAAAGCAATTCGAAGTTCTTCCACCGAAATTTCATCCTCCAGAGAATTAACTTTCTCTGGTGGGATAGAAGGGAGGTTGGCACTAGCAAGATATTCTGACATCAATGATCTACGCTTTTCTGGATCCGAGATGGCTTTCGGAACAGAATAGAGATTTAAATAGAATTTGTGAAATTCGGCCGCGATGGAGGTGGAGTCGTGCGCCAGGGAGTCATCATGTCGCTTGATTTTAGGAATATAAGAGGCTACTTTTTGTTGTTGCAAGGACCGTGCAAGGTGTCGGCCAGGTTTATCACCCCATTCGTATATCCTTTGGGACACCTTGCGATATGTGGCCTTGTTTTGTGAATGAAATAGGGCCTTAAGCTCCTCCCGTTTTTCAGTCAGTAACTGTAAGGTAGAAATAGCAAGGGAGGCCTTATGAGAGCGTTCGAGAACCTGTATTTCAGCAACAAGAGTTCTTTGAGATGATACGCGCTCTTTCTTCTTCCTTGCTCCTAATTCTATTAGTTTACCTCTAATATAGGCCTTATGGGCCTCCCAGCGAACAGCAGTATTGACCTCCGGCAAGGAATTATCCACAAAAAAGTTGTCTAGTTCTTTACCTATATTTTGTTTGTCCACAGGGCTCACAATTAGGGAGTCATTTAACTTCCATGTGGATTTTTTATAATGGAGAGAAGGAAGCTTCAAGGTCAAACAAATAGGGGAATGATCCGAAATAGAAGATGAAGCAATAGTGACAGAGTCAACTAGTTCGAGGTGGAAGTGGTCCACCAAGAAATAGTCAAGTCTTGAATAGAAGT
This sequence comes from Pelophylax lessonae, assembly GCF_965119305.1. Taxonomy (NCBI): domain Eukaryota; kingdom Metazoa; phylum Chordata; class Amphibia; order Anura; family Ranidae; genus Pelophylax; species Pelophylax lessonae. Next base: position 24,010,113 of record NC_138776.1, read on the forward strand.
TATGTGTTTTGGAGAAGTACGAGTAATCCCTATCTGAAGGATGGAAAACACGCCAAGCATCTATTAATTGAAACTCATGCAATTGTGTACGCAAATAGTTTAACCGTTTATATGAGATATAAGACTTACCCGAGGAGGTATCCAGCAAGGGGTCCATAGGGACGTTGAAATCGCCTGCCACCACTAATATTCCGTCAGCAAATTCCTGGAACCTGCGCAGGGTGGTCGTTAAATAAGACACTTGATCTTGATTAGGAGCATAAATATTTGCAAAAGAGACAACAGTGCCGCCCAGGGTACCCTTCAGAAACAAATAACGCCCGAATTTATCAGCTACCATTTGTGTGAGTTTAAAGGGTGAGCCTTTACGGAACCCTATGGCGACTCCCTTGGAGTTACGAATATCCGAAAGGCTATAGTACCAAATAGGGTACGTGGGGGTGGTCAATTTAAGATTTGAAGTGTGGGTGATATGGGTCTCCTGCAGGAACACTACTTCTCCTTTCAGCGCATTCAGTTCTCTATATAAGCAATGCCGTTTAGCTGGAGTATGAAGCCCCCTTACATTATAGGATAGATATGTCACCTTCGACATTGAGATCTAAACCGGATATATACTAATATCCACACCTAGACTGGTGTACACCAAGGGGGGGGAAAGGAACAATTGGAAAGATAAGAGAAGAAAAACGAAAAAAAAAAAAAAAAAAGATCGAGGAAAAAAGGTTGTCGCCATCGCGACAATATGTTGGTGAGGAACACTCACCAAAGAGCGGAAAAACGGCGATCTCTCAGCCGCGGTCCCACCTGGAGACCCGCTACCTGGCGGGAAACACGGGTGAGGGAAAGCCGAGCTCCGCTCAAAAAATGGGGGGGGGGGGGGTGAGCAACGAGAGGGAGATCAAGACAAAACCAATCAGAGATAAAAACCCTGAAAGAACCCTGAAGAAGTCCGGGGCCCCTCCGCGGGACCTCGCCAGGTGGCTGAAAAAAAAAAAAGAATTTATCAGATTATCACTTTTTCTCTCTCTGTATCTACAAGATAGCCCACAAAAAAAAAAAAAAAAAAAAAAAGTGCAATATTGTAATTGTTAATATTCAAGTCGTATTCAAGTGGGTTTATCAGAGGGAGATTTTCCGTGGATTCTATAGATTAGGCGTCTTCTGCCAGATGGCCTCTACAGATGGGGTTATCCAGGAAGGCTTGCCAATATTCAACTTATAATCAAGTAGGCTTATCAGAGGGAGATTTCCGTGGTTTCTGCGATTTAGACATCTTCTGCCAGGCACCATCAACAGATGAGGCTGGAGCCTGGAAGGCTTCATCTTGCCAACCCGGAAGGTCAGGTATTGGTATATTAAGCGCCATGCAAAAGCCCTCCAGATCTTCGGGGAATCGCAAAGTTGCAGTGCGACCTTCTCTAGATGCGATTAGGCAGGAGGGGAAACCCCATCGATATGTTATAGCGGTCGCTCTCAGCTTTTCTGTGAGGGGCTTTAGTACCCTGCGGCGCTCCAAGGTCTCCCTAGCCAAGTCAGGATAAAGCGAAAGGGGTGCCCCATCAAAGTCCAGGTTTTGGACTTCCCGGGCTCTTAGCATTATACGCTCCTTCTCAGGGTAGTGATGAATCCTGCATATGATATCTCTTGGGGTCTCTGTCTGCAGGCTGCGGGGGCGAAAGGCCCTATGGGCTCTATCAATCCTCATTAACTTGTCAACAGGAAGGCCGAGCAGCTTGTTGAAAACCCCACTTATCGTCGGGAGCAGATCTGGATCCTTGATGGCTTCAGGCAGACCTCGGATTCGGATATTATTACGCCTGCTCCGATTTTCCTGGTCCTCAATTTTATACAGAGCCATCCTATGTGCTAATGCTTGACGTTTAGAGATATTTTGGAGTTCTTGGATTGCAGCAGCATGTGAATCTAATCTATGCTCGGACTCCTCAACCCGGGTTAGTACCTGATTCAAGTTCTCTCGGACCAAGGATACTTCGTTTTTAATTGACTTTTCCAAACCCCTCAACATAGAGGCTAAATCCGCCTTTGTGGGCAGACCGCTTACTAGCGCAGCTACTGTGGATCGGCTCGGGGAGACATCCGTCCCGTCCGAGCACCAAGAGAACTCAAAGATCTAAGACTTTTTCTATGTACGCAAAAGTCCTATTTCTCTCCAATATTGTTCACAAATCTGTCTAAATCTGTGTTAGTGATCATTTCTCCTTTGCCGAGATAATCCATCCACCTCACAGGTGTGGCATATCAAGATGCTGATTGGACAGCATGATTATTGCACAGGTGTGCCTTAGGCTGGCCACAATAAAAGGTCACTCTAAAATGTGCAGTTTTATCACACAGCACAATGCCACAGATGGCGCAAGTTTTGAGGGAGCGTGCAATTGGCATGCTGACTGCAGGAATGTCCACCAGAGCTGTTGCCCGTGAATTGAATGTTCGTTTCTCTACCATAAGCCGTCTCCAAAGGCGTTTTAGATAATTTGGCAGTACATCCAACCGGCCTCACAACCGCAGACCGCGTGTAGCCACACCAGCCCAGGACCTCCACATCCAGCATCTTCACCTCCAAGATGGTCTGAGACCAGCCCAGGACCTCCACATCCAGCATCTTCACCTCCAAGATGGTCTGAGACCGGCCACCCGGACAGCTGCTGCAACAATCGGTTTGCATAACCAAAGAATTTCTGCACAAACTGTCAGAAACCGCCTCAGGGAAGTTCATCTGCATGTTCACGTCCTCATCGGGGTCTCCACCTGACTGCAGCTCGTCGTCGTAACCGACTTGAGTGGGCAAATGCTCACTTTCAATGGAGTCTGGCACTTTGGAGAGGCGTTCTCTTCATGGATGAATCCCGGTTTTCACTGTACAGGGCAGATGGCAGACAGCGTGTACGGCGTTGTGTGGGTGAGCGGTTTGCTGATGTCAACGTTGCGGATGGAGTGGCCCATGGTGGCGGTGGGGTTATGGTATGGGCAGGCGTACATTGTGGATGGAGTGGCCCATGGTGGCGGTGGGGTTATGGTATGGGAAGGCGTACATTGTGGATGGAGTGGCCCATGGTGGCGGTGGGGTTATGGTATGGGAAGGCGTACATTGTGGATGGAGTGGCCCATGGTGGCGGTGGGGTTATGGTATGGGCAGGCGTACATTGTGGATGGAGTGGCCCATGGTGGTGGTGGGGTTATGGTATGGGAAGGCGTATGTTATGGACAATGAACACAGGTGCGTTTTATTGATGGCATTTTGAATGCAGAGATACCGTGAGGAGATCCTGAGGCCCATTGTTGTGCCATTCATCCACGACCATCACCTCATGTTGCCGCATGATAATGGACAGCCCCATGGTGCAAGGATCTGTACACAATTCCTGGAAGCTGAAAACATCCCAGTTCTTGCATGGCCAGCATACTCACTGGACATGTCACCCATTGAGCATGTTTGGGATGCTCTGGATCGGCGTATACGACAGCGTGTTCCAGGTCCTGCCAATATCCAGCAACTTCGCACAGCCATTGAAGAGGAGTGGACCAACATTCCACAGGTCACAATCACCAACCTGATTAACTCTATGCCAAGGAGATGTGTTGCAGTGCATGAGGCAAATGGTGGTCACACCAGATACTGACTGGTTTTCGGACCCCCTGGACTCCCCAGTACAGTAAAACTGCACATTTTAGAGTGGCCTTTTATTGTGGGCAGCCTAAGGCACACCTGTGCAATAATCATGCCGTCTAATCAGCATCTTGATATGCCACACCTGTGAGGTGGATGAATTATCTCGGCAAAGGAGAAGTGATCACTAACACAGATTTGTGAACAATATTTGAGAGAAATCGGCCTTTTGTGTACATAGAAAAAGTCTTAGATCTTAGATCTTTGAGTTCAGCTCATGAAAAATGGGGGCAAAAAAAAAGTGTTGCATTTGGAAAGGAAAAAAGAACAGAGGTCTCACTGTGTGATTAAATAGGACCAAATAGTCACAGTGGATCTGGCATTAATGGACTATAAAAGGTAAGGGTTTGCTTACAGTGAGCACACATACAATGTAAAATTCAACATTTTATTAAAGTCTTAGATAAAAGTATAGTATAGACTGTCATATATACAAAATTATTGTTACAGACTGTAGGCATCAAAAAAGAGAGAAGAGGACATTCTACATGGTTCGACGCGTTTCGCGGGTAAACGAGAAGTAGCTTCCTCAGGGACCATTATAGTAGATTTGTGTCCCTTATAGATTTTAGAAGAAAGATAAACAGAAAAACATATAAGAACATGTTACAAAATAGATTGGTAGTGCATATATATATATATGTACAGTCAAAGATTATTTACATAAAAGATGGCGGTGCTCAGCCATATAGCAGGTGGTCTACCTTGACATATGTTGCTCCGGTCAGCCCAAACACGTGTCGAAGGGGAATGCCTCCAGTGTTGCACCTAAGTGGGTCCTAGGAGCCACGAGGGTGTGTTGCGGATTGGACCAAACCTTAGATGGTCAGGGGATTGCAGGTTGGGAAGAAACCCAAATGCTAGGGTCATCAAATATCTCTATATCTCGTGAAGGCTTATGACGGCCATCATTTGTTTGAAACAAATAGAGTATATAATAGAAATGGGGCACTTACTCATATCGGGACATTATATAATATAATATGATTGGCTAAGCTATATATATGTATGCTGCAAAAGTGTTGCATTTATAATTTTGTTCAGTGTATGACCGACTGATAAACCTTTCATAATTTGCCCCATATCAGAAACAAACAGGGCAGAATGGAACCTTAGAAAAGGCTTTGACCCCCCCAATCCCTTTAACTGAGACTGATAAAAACAGAGACTGGCCTGTCCAATGGGACACCAATGTCATGGTGAAGTGACAGTCAGGTGCACAACTTGGACCAATGACAATGAAGGAGCAGGAAGGTTATGGCTGGGCCCCTGGACATCCATTGGGCCCCAGGCTAGTCTGTCTGGTCTGGTTGGTAATCCGCCTCTAGGCCAGATCATTGTAGAAAAACTGCACACAGACCTTCACCCTTTACAACCACTTTAAAGTATAACACAAAACTTTTTTCTTTATTTTTGGATGGAGGGGAAAAGGATTAGAACCCCTGTCAGGTTTTTATTGCTGTCTGTGCTCCCGTTAGGGAGATTCATCCTCCACTATTTGGCCGGTTTACCGTTATCATTAAAAGTGAAAGTAAAAGAAAAATCCCACATTTTGGGTTGTCCCCAGAAAAGTAATAGAGGGGACATCTTCCGGTGGGGACACCCAAGAGATTCCCTTCATTTGCAGGGATTTCCTCTCACTTCCTGTGTTGGATATGGGACAGGAAGTGAAGGGGAATCTCCCCAATGGGACAAAGATGTTAAAAAAAAAAAAAAAAAAACCTTACCCGGTTTATAACCCTTTCTTATTCTATTAAAAAAAAATGTTTAATAAAGTTTTGCCTTAAAGGGTAACTCCGCTTTTGTGGGGGGAAACTTTTTTTAATTGGAGATAGAATAAGAAAGGGTTATAAACCGGGTAAGGTTTTTTTTTTTTTTTAACATCTTTGTCCCGTTGGGGAGATTCCCCTTCACTTCCTGTCCTATATCCAACACAGGAAGTGAGAGGAAATCCCTGCAAATTAAGGGAATCTCTTAGGTGTCCCCATTGGAAGATCTCCCCTCTATTACTTTTCTGGGGACAACCCAAAATGTGGGATTTTTTTTTTTTTACTTTCACTTTTAATGATAATGATGTATCTTAGTGCAGACTTCTGGGAAATTGGTGAGCCAATCACACAAGCAGGAAATGATGTTTCTGGGGGTGTGGTCAGTATACATTCTGTGTACAGAAAACCTCCAGGCGGCCATATTGCATTGCATTTTCAGAAAATTAAAACAGCTGCAGATTGAAATGGAAAGGTCATTTTTAATAACATTCAATAACGATAAAAGGTTTTGCCTTAAAGGGTAACTCCGCTTTTGTGGGGAAAAAAATATCAAAGAAAGGAAAAACAATATAGCATATACAATTGTGACACAAATCATATTGTAATTGAATGTTATTAAAAATGACCTTTCCTTTTCAATCTGCAGCTGTTGTAATGTTCTGAAAATACAATGCAATATGGCCGCCTGGAGCTGTTCTGTACACAGAATGTATACTGACCACACCCCCAGAAACATCATTTCCTGCTTGTGTGATTGGCTCACCAATTTTCCCAGAAGTCTGCACTGAGATACAAGTCAGATTTCTGGCATCCCCTGCAACACAAATGTCATTTTTGGTGAGATACTCCCAATAGGAACACATTTAAAGGGATGCAGGCCCAGCAGATTTCCTCATTAGAGCCCTGCAGCTGCCACAGCTGACAGATAATTATGAAACCACTCCCATTAGACTCACTCAGCACAGAGGAACAAACAATGATTTCTTCAGAATAACAAAAGGAAGGAATCTGCAACAAAGTTTGTTATAATCCTTGTAATGTACAGAGATCACCCAGAGGGGAATGTTTTTTTCTCAACAAAAGTGGGATTACGCTTTAAGTGTATATTCCTGCTGGCTGTGGCTCTGCAGCTGCCACAGCTGATAGATAATTATGAAACCACTCCCATTAGACCCACTCAGCACAGAGGAACAAACAATGATTTCTTCAGAATAACAAAAGGTAGGAATCTGCAACAAAGTTTGTTAAAATCCCTGTAATGTACAGAGATCACCCGTTGGTGTCGGTTCACACTATGGCTATCCGAACTTCGGGGGCGACTAGGGAAGTTGCCGTGCACCGCGACTTCAGCGCGACTTGCACAGACTTCACATAATGGAAGTCAATGCAAGTCGCTCCGACTTCTGTCAAAAGTAGTACAGGAACCTTTTTCTAAGCCGGAGCGACTTGAGTCGCTCCTATTAGAACGGTTCCCGTAACACAGAATGGACCGCGACTTGTCAGGCAAGTCGCCTGACAAGTCGTGGTAGTGTGAACCGGGACAGAGGGGAATTTTTTTTCTCAACAAAAGTGGGGTAACGCTTTAAGCTGTAAATGATTGTACAGTGCCGGCCGCACAATATCCAACCAACCACAGAAAGACGAGCGTGCTCCGAGTTCATGTATCTCCTCTGTGTGGAGCCCTGCCCAGAATGTTTATTTGAAGTGAATCCAAATGCAAAAACAATGTAACAAAATGTAACAAAACCTACAAATTACAAAACATCCCAAATCATCTAATTCTTCTCATTTACATTGTATCAAAACCCAAAAACAAAATGTAACACATCACAGCCTACAGATACAGCACAACATCCCAGCTACTTCTGACTCATCTCAAGGGTCCATGCAAACTGGGCTAAGCCACTTGCCCACTGGGCACTTTTACCCCCTTCCTGCCAGGGGGGGACTGGGCCAGAGGGCAGGGGGCAATTGCACCCCCCGGGCTGCTCTGATGCCTCATAAAAAGTCTGCACCGCTTCTGCCACAGACATGCCTAAAGGATTCCTGGTGAAGGGAACTAAAAAGCCCCAACCGCTGACTTACTGAGTGCGGGATGCAGTGGTGTATCTTGGTTTTGTGCTGTCCTAGGTAAGACTAAAATTGGGTGCCCCCCCTCCCCCTCCTATGTAAATTTGCCCCACTCCTTCCTTTTTAACGGATGTGACTCCCTCCAAAATTGAAGGACTACAAGTCCCTGCATGAACCTCTGAGATCTCGCGAGACGGGGGTGAGAGGAGGTGGGGGAGAGAGAGAGAGAGGGGGTGGGTGAGGGAGGGAAAGAGAGAGGGGGGTTAGAGGGAGGGGGTGGGTGAGGGGGGGTGAGAGAGAGAGGGGGGATGAGAGAGAGAGAGGGGGATGAGAGAGAGAGGGGGGGATGAGAGAGAGAAGAGGGGGTGAGAGAGAGGGGGGATGAGAAAGAGAGAGAGAAGAGGGGGTGAGAGAGAGAGGGGGAATGTGAGAGAGATAGAGGGGGGGTGAGAAAGAGAGAGGGAGTGAGAGAGAGAGATAGAGGGGTGAGAGAGAGGGGAAGGGGGGGGAGAGAGAGGTGAGGGTGAGGGCAAGGGTGAGAGAGAGAGAGGGGAGGGGTGAAAGAGAGATAGAGAGGGGGGATGAGAGAGAGAGGGGAGGGGTGAAAGAGAGATAGAGAGGGGGGATGAGAGAGAGAGGGGGGGGTGAGAGAGAGACAGAGAGGAGGGGGTGAGAGAGAGAGGGGGTGAGTAAGTGAGAGAGAGAGAGGAGGGGGTGAGAGAGGGGTGAGAGAGAAAGAGAGAGGGGGTGAGAGAGGGGGTGAGAGAGAGAGAGAGGGAGGTGAGAGGGGGGGTGAGAGAGGCGGCTCCAGCAACTAGTAGCCAATAGAGTCTCAGGTGGGGGGCAGGCTTTTTTGCTGCCCCCCTGCAAAGTGCCGCCCTAGGCCTGGGCCTTGTTGGCCTAGGCCAAAATACAGCACTGGTGGGATGAAGACGAAGACAGAGTGCAGGCCTCCCTCCCCAGCATAGATGGTGTAAAGTCCAGGGGTCTTCAAACTATGGCCATCCAGTTGTTCAGCAACTACAATTCCCATCATGCCTGATCATGTCTGTGAATGTCAGAGTTTTACAATGCCTCATTGGATGTGTAGATCCGCAACAGCTGGAGGGTGGTAGTTTGAGGATCCCAGGTGTAAACTGTGTCTGAGCAGAGACCGGTTTCATGCCCCACTGGAGTCTCTCCACACCCGACAAGCTTTCCCAGCTCCCCCCAACCAGCCTCCGCTGGCCAGGTTGGGAACCCGGATTGGGCAGGTGAGTAGAGCGTACCTGGAGCGGAGCTTCAGCCTCGAATGGGGGTCAGGAGGAGGCTGGGAAGAGGGAAAGTGGGAGGGGGGCCGAGTTGCTGCACCATGGGCCTCTGGTTTGTACTTACCCCCTGGGCCGAAAGTTGCCAGTCAACCCCTGCTTCCTGCCCAGGCCAATTTTCAGCTTTCACGCTCTCACACATTAAATAACAAATGTGCGGTCATGCAAATACTGTAGCCAAACATTTTACATTTTTATTATTTTGTTCACACCACTGAGTTTTTTATTTTTTGTTAAATAAACAAAAAAGACTGAAATTTCTTTTTAAAAAAAATCAGCATTTTTCTTTGTTTCTGTTAAACAATTTTGCAAATATTCTTTCTTCAAAAATTTAGCCCAAAATATATTCTGCTCCGTTCCTTTTGTGAACATAACCAAAATCAGTGTATATTATTTAGTATATATGAAAGTTATATTGTCTATGAAGTTTGGTGTATATACAGCGCATCCGGAAAGTATTCACAGCGCTTCACTTTTTCCACATTTTCTTAATTTTCATTCCAAAAATGGATTAAATTCATTATTTTCCTCAAAATTCTACAAACAATACCCCATGATGACAACGTGAAAGAAGTTTGTTTGCAAATATATTTAAAATATAAAACGAAAAAATCAGATGTACATAAATAGCACACCCTTTGCCAAAATTGAGTTCAGGTGCATCCTGTTGATCATCCTTGAGATGTTTCTACAACTTGATTGTAGTCCATCTGTCGTAAATTTACTTGATTGGGCATGATTCAGGTAACAGTGAATGTCAGAGCACAAACCAAGCCATGAAGCCCAAGGCACAGATCTGGGGAAGGGTACAGACAGAACCCCTTCCCTGCCAGTGTCATTATTACAGTAACAGTGCATATTTTTAGCACTGATTACTGTAGTAATGTCACTGGTCCCCCCCAAAAGTGTCAACAATGTCAGTTAGGGGTCCAATCTGTCCGCCGCAATGTCGCAGTCCCCCTATAAATCGCTGATCGCTGCCATTACTAGTAAAAGATAAATAAAGTTTAATAAATGACATAAATCTTTCCCCTAGTTTGTAGAGGCGATAACTTTTGCACAAACCAATCAAAATACACCCTTTGGGATTTTTTTTTTTTACCAAAAATTTGTAACAGAATAAAAATTGGCCTTAAATGATGAAAAAAATAGATTTTTAAAATTTTTTTGGGATTGTTATATAGCATTAAGTGAAAAATATTGTTTTTTTTTTTTTTTGTTTTTTTTTAGAATTGTCACTTTTTTTTTTTTTGTTTATAGCGCAAAAAATAAAAGTTGCACTGGTGATCAAATACCACCATAAGTATGGAAGATCCCTGGAGCCATCATAAAAAAAATTTTTTTGAAAGAATTCTGAGCTTGAAAAAAATATTTTTTACAGAATTTTTCCCTGGGGCCATCATAATTTTTTTTTTTTTTTACATAACTCTGAGTTTGAAAGTCAGAATTATGAGATTGAAAGTCAGAATTATGAGATTGAAAGTCAGAATTCTGAGTTTCAAAGTCAGAATTTTGAGATTACAAATTTGGACCATGCTAAAATATATTAAACACAATTCTGAGATTCTAAGTCAGAATTCTAACTTTTAATCTCAGAAATGTTGACTTTCAAACTCAAAATTCTGACTTTTAATCTCAGACTTCTGACTTTTAATCTCAGACTTCTGACTTTTAATCTCAGAAATTATGACTGTCAAACTCAAAATTATGACTTTTAATCTCAGACTCCTGATTTTTAATCTCAGAATTGTGTGTAATAAATTTTAGTATGGTCCAAACTTGTAATCTCAGAATTCTGACTTTAAAACTCAGAATTCTGTAAAAAAAAAAATATATAATTTCAAGCTCAGAATTCTTAAAAAAAAAAAAAAAAAATATATATATATATATATATATATATATATATATATATATATATATATATATATATATATATATGATGGCCCCAGGGCTCTTCCATACAATACCGATTGCTGTAAAGCAAACAAAATCTTGAATTACTGTCAAACGACATTCCTCCAGTCATCAAATGTGCAAAGAATGTTCCTATGAATGTCCCTTGGAAAATCTACCAGTGTATAGCCAGCTACAGATGGACTAGCAGATTTAGATACACTAACAAACTGAAGCCAAACTCCAACTCACACTTTATAATTAATTACAGCAAACCATTTTGTTCCCTTTGGTTTAGGGTGAGAAATAAAAGCTGGTTACTGTAAGCACCCCTGTCAGTGATAAATGGTTTTTCTCACCCCTGTAAACTGATACATTCTGCTGGAGAGCTTGTTCTTTTTAAAAAAACAACAGTCTTACTGGCCAGATCACCACTTGAAAATAAAGGAAAAAAAGCCCCATAAAAACAAATGCAGCCATCACACCTTACACACAATCAAAAAATCGGGCGAACGTTTTAATCCGAGGATTGATCGTTTGATTTTCTGATAGTGTGTACACAACTTTTGACAGCCGATTCCGCCCTCTGAAAGAACATTTTTTTAAGAAACCAATTTTACTCATACGGAAACGGAACGAACGATGTGCACGATGTTCATACAAGAAATTTCAGATGCGAAAGACTGCGCATGATTAGAAACAACAAATAACGAAAGAAAAGCCTTTAACAATATTCATACATTATTTCTATCCTCGGTTCTGACTTGCTGTGAAACATTGAGGAAAACCGGCCGATCAATTACCCGACGTTTATACTCTTATGGCGAGTATTATGGTATTACTGGTATTACACTGGTATTATGATGGCTCAGGTCTGGTGATGTCCCATATTTTCAGCAAAGTCAAAGTTCCTCTGGCAGCCTAAAAAGGAGGAAAAAGGAGATGGCGAGCTTATAAACGATTGATATCTATAAAATCTCTGATTTCCTCTTCTTGTACCAATAACAGCTCCATCCAGGGCCAGGACAAAGGGTGGGCAGGAGGGGGCGCAATGGTTTATTGAAGGGATGGGGGCGCCCTAACTCTAACCCTAGGGGAAGGGATAATTGAGTTTGGGGTGGAGGAGTCCTGACCTCAACACGATAGAACCCCTTTGGAATGAATATGAGTGGAGACTGCGATCCAGGTCCCCTCATCCAACATCAGTGCCTGACCTCACAAATGCACTTCTGGAAGAATGGTCAAACATTCCCATAGACACACTCCTAAACCTTGTGGACAGCCTTCCCAGAAGAGTTGAAGCTATTATAGCTGCAAAGGGAGGGCCAACTCAATATTGAACCCTACGGACTAAGACTGGGATGCCATTAAAGTTCATGTGTGTGTAAAGGCAGGCGTCCCAATACTTTTGTCAATAAAGTGTGCATATACTGTATACAAGAGGGGAGTCAATAATTCTCTACACTCTATTTCTATTAACTATTGGAAGAACAGTGGAGAACGTAGTTCTATCATTTTTTAGTGTCATTCCCTTAATTTTCAATGGACTTGTTCTAGTGTTCCACATTCTTGGATATCCCCTTGTTTCTCCTTCAGCCATTTAAGCACCACTTCTTTCACATGCTGGTCTGTGGCCAATCGCCGACCTCTTAGACCATCTTTCAGTGGACGCAGTTCATGGCGGCAAAAGACTCCCTTGTGATGAAAGCCTTTGATGGATTTCGGCTTCTGGGACACCTTTAGACCACAAAAAATGGATCCCTGTTCTCTTCTCTTATTCGGTATAAATGGAGATTGGTCCAGTCATGATTACTGTACAACAGTGGCAAAGGAAATTGAGTATTAAAAGATCAGTGCCATCAATGGGAAGCTTTCATACATTTTTTGCTACTAGGGTCAAGTAAGAAGTACAGGACAAATCAATAACAAGACATTGGGGGACATTGAAGGTCAGTACAGAACACAAAATTGGAGGTTAGTACATGACATTAGATGATACTACGGGATATCCAAGGCCAGCACAGTACATAGCAGTAGATTGGAGGACAGGACAGTGCATAGCGGGACATTGGAGGACAGTACAGAACACAGCAGTAAATCAGAGTCCAGTACAGAACATTAGATGATGCTGCAAGATATTGGAGGCCAGTAGAGTACATAGCAGGATAGTGGAGGTCAGTACAGAACATTAGATGACATAGCAGGGCATAGGAGATCAATACCGTACATAGCAGGACATTGGAGACCAGTACAGTACATAGCAGGAGGACACTGGAGGACAGTACAGAACATTATATGATGCTGTAAGACATTGGGGGCCATTAGAGTACATAGCAGGACTACAGGGCGTTAGATGTCACTGCAGGACATTGGAGGTTAATACTGTACATAGCAGGACATTGGATGCCAGTAGAGAACACTGGGAGACAGTACAGAACTTTAGATGATGCTGGAAGACATTGGAGGCCAGTAGAGTATATTGCAGGACATTGGAGGTCAGTACAGGACATTAGATTACACTGCAGGACATTGGAGGTCAATACCGCACATAGCAGGACATTGTAGACCAGTGCAGCACATAGCAGGACACTGGAAGACAGTATAAAACAATAGATGATGCTGTGAGACATTGGAGGCCAGTAGTGTACATAGCAGGACATTGGAGGAAAGCATGGTACATAGGACATTGGAGGACAGTACAGGGCATTGATACTGCAGGACATCAGGAGACAGTTCAAAGCATTGGAACTCATTGGGTGACACTGGAGGACAGCACATAGCAGGACATTGGAAGACTGTACAGTACAGTAAGTGTCATCACATAAAAGAGATAAGTTGGATTGCAGTGTTCTTCATGTTGTGTTGAAAGGACATAAGTGATGGCCTTGCCTAGAAGTATTAGAAGATCATCATTCTACCATCTTCTACAACAAGCTCCTCCTTCTTGCATCTAATATGAATTTATTCAGTTTAATGTTTAATATGGTTAATCTCTTGGATATCCTTGTAATTTTTTATATCTCATAAGTAGAATAATAATCATGGAATAAAGCATAGATGTATTATGGATTCAGTTTTACTAGATAGAATTGTAATGTCAGTCATTTTCTGTTCTGCAGTAATAGTCACTAGAGTGCTATCATGCAAATGGGATCTGGTGATGGTTCCATCCTTCAAGCCCAATGATTAAAGATCCAGTGATGGTTCCATTCCCAATTTCAAGCCACGAAGACTTGGTGATGGTTCTGTTTTTCAAGTTCATCCTTCAAGCCCAGTCATTGATATCCAGTGATGGTTCCATTCTTCAAGCTTAGCCATAAGGATTGAGTGATGGGTTTTTCCATCAAACTCAACCATTAGCACCCAGTAAAAGCACCAAGCCTAACCATTAGGACCCCCCGTGATAGTACCAAGCCCAGCCATTATGATTCAGTAATAGTGCCAAGCCCAGCCATTAGGATTCAGTGATAGCACCAAGCCCAGCCATTAGGATTCAGTGATAGCACCAAGCCCAGCTATTAGGATTCAGTGATAGTACCAAGCCAAGCCATTATGACTCAGTAATAGTACCAAGCCCAGCTATTAGGATTCAGTGATAGTACCAAGCACAGCCATTATGACTCAGTAATAGTACCAAGGCCAGCTATTAGGATTCAGTGAAAGCCCAAGACCAGCCACTAGGATTTAGTCATAGTACCAAGCACAGCTATTAGGATTCAGTGATATAATCAAGCCCAGCCAATAGGATTTAATGATAGTACCAAGTCCAGCCATTAGGATTCAGTGGTAGAATCAAGCCCAGCCATTAGGATTCAATGATAACACCAAGCCCAGCCATTAGAATTTAGTAATAGTACCAAGCCAAGCCATTATGACACAGTAATAGTACCAAGCCAAGCCATTAGGATTCAGTGAAAACCCAAGCCCAGCCACTAGGATTTAGTGATAGTACCAAGCCCAGTAATTAGGATTCAGTGATATTACCAAGCCCAGCTATTAGGATTCAGTGATAGCACCAAGCCCAGCCACTAGGACCCCATAATAGTACCAAACCCATCCATTAAGATTTATTGATAGTACCAAGCCCAGCCATTAGGACCCAGTGACAGTACCAAACCCAGCCATTAAGATTCAGTGGTAGCGCCAAGCCCAGCCATTAGGACCCCCATATATTACCAAGCCCAGCCATTATGATTCAGTGATAGCACCAAGCCCGGTCATTAGGAGCCCCCATATATTACCAAGCCCAGCCATTATGATTCAGTGATAGTACCAAGCCTAGTCATTAGGACCCAGTGATAGTACCAAGCCCAGCCATTAGAATTCAGTGAAAGAATCAAGCATAGCCATTAGGACATCATGATAATACCAAGTCCCCCATTAGGATTCAGTGATAGCACCAAGCCCAGCCACTAGGATTCAATGATAGTACCAAGCTCAGCCATTAGGATTCAATGATAGTATTAAGCTCAGCCATTAGGATCCAGTGATATTACCAAGCTCAGCCATTAGGATTCAGTGATTGCACCAAGCCCAGCTTCTAGGATCCAGTGATATTACCAAGCCCAGCCATTAGGATTCAGTGACAGAATCAAGCCAATTCAATCCATTAGGATCTAGTGATGGTTCCACTTCCCCACACAGACTTCATCCAAACCTCCACTTTCAAAGTGTGGTCATAATTTATTATTCTGTTTCTTATAAATACTTTTTAATATAAGGCAGGTTATCACCTTATTAAAACACAGCATTCTTACATTTCATCTCTTCTATCAGCATTCCAAAAACAAGGGACTTACACATACAGTATGTAAGAGTGGAGTCACACAAATCACTTCTCCAAGTCGCCAAATATGCATCCCAAGCCACTGATTTCTAGCATAGCAATATTCCATAGAGAGGCCAATTTGCTGCTCCAGGAAAGAAGTGTAATCCTGAGGACAGGTGGGACTGGGTGCTAGCCATAGCTCACATCCGTGTATACAAACTTGGTAAAGAAATTGGCTGCACACCTCATCCGGTCCAATAGATTTATTGAAACATGTATAAAACTGCCACTGGCCACTAATGATAGTTGTGCATGGCTCTTGAAGACTTATTAGCTCTCCACAATGCAATATACAGACATCATGGCTTCTATGTCTTCAAGGAGGGAATTATTGCATCATGGCGATGATCCCCTCAACAACACATTGACCAGTTCACATATAAAAATACCTGCATCGGACAGAAGAAGATGACACCCAGGAGCTGATGGAGGATCATGTTACTCTTGTTGGCAGGTAAGACAGTAAAGAGCCTTCAGGATGGCCCATGCCTGCATGTAAAGATGATACCTGTCTTCTTCCCTGGGATGTGATGGGAGGTCAGTATCTAAGGCTGGCCGACAGTCATTATAGAGATGCCCTGGAGTGCAGCTTTCGTGTGTATCCCAGACAATCCAACTTGTTTCATCCCGTATCAGATATCAATGTCACCCGTGGAAGCCTCTACTTGTACTGAGTGACACTCCCTAACCAGCCTTGCTATCATCTCATGCATCTCCATTAAGGCATTTAAGGCTTGAGCAGGGAATTCATAGACTTCTAATGAGGAGGGTAAACAAACAATCCCTCCTTCCTCCATACATCTTCATTGCCACCAATGTGTCTGCAACACTTTAGCCGCCTCCCAGAGAGGAAAGTGCTACAAACATCCTTTGATTGCAGTAAATAAAGCTGGAGACAGGGCGGCTTGAAGGAATCCCAGCAAAGGAGGGACAATGGAGATGGTATCAGTTTATTTTTCTCTTCTACTTCCACCTTCCCACACTCTGATCCCTCATGGCCCCATCACACGGACACTGTAGGAGAATGCACATTGTGGGAAAGATTGGTCAGAGATTGGCCTTGGTCAGAGATTGGCCTTGGTCAAAGATTGGCCTTGGTCAAAGCTTAGTCAAAGATTGGCCTTGGTCAAAGCTTAGTCAAAGATTGGCCTTGGTCGAAGATTGGTCATAGGTTAGTCAAAGATTGGCCTTGGACAAAGCTTAGTCAAAGATTGGCCTTGGTCGAAGATTGGTCATAGGTTAGTCAAAGATTGGCCTTGGTCAAAGCTTAGTCAAAGATTGGCCTTGGTCGAAGATTGGTCATAGGTTAGTCAAAGATTGGCCTTGGTCAAAGCTTAGTCAAAGATTGGCCTTGGTCGAAGATTGGTCATAGGTTAGTCAAAGATTGGCCTTGGCAGAGAGAACCTCCTTTGCTGCTCAGAAGTAGAGCTGCACCAATGAGAACATGCCCCAAATCATTTCATTATTGTGTTTGTGCTTTATGGGTCAGTCCACCCAAAAGTAATGTTTTAGTTACAGATGGAGCTTGGTGGGTTGAATCTGTCCACAGATCCTTACATGGCTTGGAGTCCATAAGCCAGATCTCCCAGATAAGATTGCCGATTACCTCCCTGTCCTCCCCACCCCAGGATGTATGAGCATTAATTTGTCAGTGAAATTCCCCCCCTCCCAAAAAAAAGAGTAATTAAGCACTAATCTGCATACTTACTCCCTAAGCATAAATCCCCCCTTCTCCCAGGACAGATCTGCCCCCCTGCTCGAATCCCCCCTCCCAGCACAAATCTTTGCCCCCCCAGCTCGAATCCTCTCTCTCCCCATAAGCCCCCCCAAAAAATCCCCCTCCTAACACAAATCCTCTACCCCTCAAATTTCCCCCCTCTCCACATCCCACCCTTCCAGCAAAAAAAGGTCTATTTCCCCAATCCCCCATCCTAGTACAAATCCCTCCCACAAATTTCCCCTCCTAGAACAAATCCCCACAATTATCCCTACTAGCACAACCCCCCCCCCCCCCCAAAAAAAAAATATTTCCGCTCTACTGTTTAACCTTTATAGCACACAAACCCCCCATCTCCCCTCCTGGTACAAATCTTCTTCCCTTATCCCTCCTCCCAACACTAATCCCCCCAAATCACCACTCCTAGCACACCTCCCTAAATTGGTCCTCCCAGAACAATTCCTACCCCCTTCCGCCCCCAAGTTCCCCTTCTCAACACAAATCCCCTCCCAGTCTCCTTGTGGTGCCCCCCCCCCCCACACACCACATGATATCACAGTGCCCAGGGCAGCCGCCCCTCCTGCCCACCCCTTGTCCCTGGCCCCAACACAAATCCCCCCAAATCACCACTCCTAGCACACCTCCCTAAATTGGCCCTCCTAGAACAATTCCTACCCCCTTCCGCCCCCCATGTTCCCCTTCTCAACACAAATCCCCTCCCTCTAGTCTCCTTGTGGTGCCCCCCCCCCCACCTCTCATGATACCACAGTGCCCAGGGCAGCCATCCCTCACAGCTTTACTCTTACAATGTTGGGTCCAATCTTAGCCCCACCAGATTCTCCATTGGTCAGCGCTAATATATTGTAGGGTGATTGACGACAACTTCATTAGACCAGCAGATGTCTGGAATCAGCCATATGGTGTATGGGAGGCCTGTGCACTTACTGGAGGGAATCTCTCCCCAGGAGCACAGTGCTGGGCCAGGTGTCCAGTCACAATGCCATCAGTCATTCATCCTGTGTGCAGCATTCTGTGGCGGTAAGAACCTTGCAATGCCTCATGGGACTTGTAGTTCCACAGCATCTGGAGTGGCCATGTTGCCTCCAATGGAAACGGTAACATAGAATCTTCTATGTGATATGTGTCGTCTTCACTCGCCCAGTAATCAGCAGTGGTGATGCACTGAAGCCACAGAGAGATGGCTCTCGCAGCCCTGGTCCCGGTACTAAACAACATGTCCGCCCCTCAGTGTGAATTTCATACGTGTACTCCATGGTACTTTTTCAAGGGACGATCTATTGTATGTCTGCATGACGTGTTTCATGGTCAGAGTCTCACCTTGTGACTGGCTACAAAGATACAATGTACACAGTCTGATCACACTGTAAGAGGGGAGACTGAGGAAATGCCTCCTCCTGCCTGCAGAAGACTGACGACATCATCTCAACCTAGGCACAGTCCTTTTTCTGGAGGATTTCCTGATCCTGTATACTGTATTGTCTGGTAGACTTGTATACTGACAGGTCCACTTTACAGCCAGAAGTAACCTCATAAATCCGGAGTAGTGGGAATCTGGCAGTGTGGAGTGGAATATGTCCACTGACCCCTCTGAACCGGCGACGTGACTGTCTCTTTATAAGACGCAATTTACTCAGGAAACGTCCAATAAATGTCAGACTCATTCTAAAAATAGTCAGTCCCATCCTCCGCAGAAATCGATTTATAATAAATCTAATGAAGATATAATGACAGATGTGTCACAGCCCCGTGGGGTCACCGCGATTTGTACAGTCCCATTAGATGGAAAAAATACTTTAAAGTGTTTGTAAACCCTGACATATCCCATATGAAGTGACTGGCCTCAGGAGATACACAGAGATGAAACAAGTCATCCCACATAAGATGTACCTGTTTATCTACAACATTCTCCTCTCTACAACCATTCAAAGTCCAGAATTTATACAGCTTCTCTGAGCTGTCAGAAAGCAGGGGGTGGAGAGCTGAAGTTGCACTCTGCAGAGCTCAATGAGAGGTGATTGGAGGGAAGGAACCCCCCTCACACAGCACACAGGAACAGGGCTGAGGTTGCCAATCACAGGCTGTGTGCTGGAGCTCAATCCCCTGTCACCTTTTTATCTTTTGGTGTCAGGAAAACTTGTGAATAGTGATTCATGCAGATATCAGAGGAAGGAGGTTGCAGACAGAAATTAAACTCAGTGCTCAGTGAGTGACAAGGGCACACTATAGAGGGATATACTCTGTTCATAATTAATGTCTGAGGATTACAACCACTTTACAAGGGACAGAATTCCAACTATCCAGGAAGATCTTTGCCTAAGAGGGATCACTATGATGGGACTGGCCAGAGAGGGATCACTATGATGGGACTGGCCGGCCAGAGAGGGATCATTATGACAGGACTGGCCAGAAAGGGATCACTATGATGGGAGTGCCTAGAGAAGGACGGCTATGACGGGAGTGGCCAGAGAGGTATCGCTATAATGGGAGTGGCCAAAGTGGGATCACTATGATGGGACTGGCTAGAGAGGGATCACTATGACGAGAGTGGTCAGAGAGGGATCACTATGATGGGAGTGGCTAAAGAGGGATCACTATGATGGGAGTGGCCAGAGTGGGATCACTATAATGGGAGTGCCCAGAGAGGGATCACTATGATGGGACTGGCTAGAGAGGGATCACTATGACGAGAGTGGTCAGAGAGGGATCACTATAATGGGAGTGGCCAGAGAGGGATCATTATGATGGGAGTGGCCAGAAAGGGATAACTATCATGTGACTGGCCAGAGAAGGATCACTATGATGGAAGTGGTCAGAGAGGGATCACTATGATTGGACTGGTCAGAGAGGAATCACTATGATGTGACTGGCAAGAGAAGGATCACTATGATGGAAGTGGTCAGAGATTGATCACTATGATTGGACTGGTCAGAGAGGGATCATTATGATGGGAGTGGCCAGAAAGGGATAACTATCATGTGACTGGCCAGAGAAGGATCACTATGATGGGACTGGTTAGAAAGCGATCACTATAATGGGACTGGTCAGAGAGGGATCACTATGATGGGACTGGTCAGAGAGGGATCACTATGATGGGACTGGTCAGAGAGGGATCACTATAATGCGACTTACCAGAGAGTGATAACTATGATGGGACTGGCCAGAGAGGGATTACTATGATGGGACCGGTCAGAGAGGAATCCCTATGATGGGACTGGCCAGAGCAGGATTACTATGATGGGACTGGTCAGAGAGGGATCACTATGATGGGACTGGCCAGAGAGGGATCACTATGATGGGACTGGCCAGAGAGGGATCACTATGATGGGGCTGGCCAGAGAGGGATCACTATAATGCGACTGGCCAAAGAGGGATCACTATGATGCGGCTTACCAGAGAGGGATCACTATGATGGCACTGGCCAGAGAGGGATTACTATGATGGGACCGGTCAGAGAGGAATCCCTATGATGGGACTGGCCAGAGCAGGATTACTATGATGGGACTGGTCAGAGAGGGATCACTATGATGGGACTGGCCAGAGAGGGATCACTATGATGGGACTGGCCAGAGAGGGATCACTATGATGGGGCTGGCCAGAGAGGGATCACTATAATGCGACTGGCCAAAGAGGGATCACTATGATGCGGCTTACCAGAGAGTGATCACTATGATGGCACTGGCCAGAGAGGGATTACTATGATGGGACCGGTCAGAGAGGAATCCCTATGATGGGACTGGCCAGAGCGGGATTACTATGATCAGACTGGTCAGAGAGGGATCACTATGATGGGACTGGCCAGAGAGGGATCACTATGATGGGACTGGTCAGAGAGGGATTACTATGATGGGACCGGTCAGAGAGGGATCACTATGATGCGGCTTACCAGAGAGGGATCACTATGATGGGACTGGTTAGAAAGCGATCACTATAATGGGACTGGTCAGAGAGGGATCACTATGATGGGACTGGTCAGAGAGGGATCACTATGATGGGACTGGTCAGAGAGGGATCACTATGATGGGACTGGTCAGAGAGGGATTACTATGATGGGACCGGTCAGAGAGGAATCCCTATGATGGGACTGGCCAGAGAGGGATCACTATGATGGGACTGGTCAGAGAGGGATCACTATGATGGGACTGGCCAAAGAGGGATCACTATGATGGGACTGGCCAGAGAGGGATCACTATGATGGGACTGGTCAGAGAGGGATCACTATGATGGGACTGGCCAAAGAGGGATCACTATGATGCGGCTTACCAGAGAGGGATCACTATGATGGGACTGGTTAGAAAGCGATCACTATAATGGGACTGGTCAGAGAGGGATCACTATGATGGGACTGGTCAGAGAGGGATCACTATGATGGGACTGGTCAGAGAGGGATCACTATGATGGGACTGGTCAGAGAGGGATTACTATGATGGGACCGGTCAGAGAGGAATCCCTATGATGGGACTGGCCAGAGAGGGATCACTATGATGGGACTGGTCAGAGAGGGATCACTATGATGGGACTGGCCAAAGAGGGATCACTATGATGGGACTGGCCAGAGAGGGATCACTATGATGGGACTGGTCAGAGAGGGATCACTATGATGGGACTGGCCAAAGAGGGATCACTATGATGCGGCTTACCAGAGAGGGATCACTATGATGGGACTGGTTAGAAAGCGATCACTATAATGGGACTGGTCAGAGAGGGATCACTATGATGGGACTGGTCAGAGAGGGATCACTATGATGGGACTGGTCAGAGAGGGATCACTATAATGCGACTTACCAGAGAGTGATAACTATGATGGGACTGGCCAGAGATGGATTACTATGATGGGACCGGTCAGAGAGGAATCCCTATGATGGGACTGGCCAGAGCGGGATTACTATCATGGGACTGGTCAGAGAGGGATCACTATGATGGGACTGGCCAGAGAGGGATCACTATGATGGGACTGGCCAGAGAGGGATCACTATGATGGGACTGGTCAGAGAGGGATCACTATAATGCGACTGGCCAAAGAGGGATCACTATGATGCGGCTTACCAGAGAGTGATCACTATGATGGCACTGGCCAGAGAATGATTACTATGATGGGACCGGTCAGAGAGGAATCCCGATGATGGGACTGGCCAGAGCGGGATTACTATGATCAGACTGGTCAGAGAGGGATCACTATGATGGGACTGGCCAGAGAGGGATCACTATGATGGGACTGGTCAGAGAGGGATCACTATGATGGGACTGGCCAAAGAGGGATCACTATGATGCGGCTTACCAGAGAGGGATCACTATGATGGGACTGGTTAGAAAGCGATCACTATAATGGGACTGGTCAGAGAGGGATCACTATGATGGGACTGGTCAGAGAGGGATCACTATGATGGGACTGGTCAGAGAGGGATCACTATGATGGGACTGGTCAGAGAGGGATTACTATGATGGGACCGGTCAGAGAGGAATCCCTATGATGGGACTGGCCAGAGCGGGATTACTATGATCGGACTGGTCAGAGAGGGATCACTATGATGGCACTGGCCAGAGAGGGATTACTATGATGGGACCGGTCAGAGAGGAATCCCTATGATGGGACTGGCCAGAGCGGGATTACTATGATCGGACTGGTCAGAGAGGGATCACTATGATGGGACTGGCCAGAGAGGGATCACTATGATGGGACTGGCCAGAGAGGGATCACTATGATGGGACTGGCCAGAGAGGGATCACTATGATGGAACTGGTCTGAGAGGGATCACTATGACGGGACTGGCCTGCAAGGGATCACTATGATGGGACTGGTCAGTAAGGGGTCATTATGATGGGACTGGCCAGAGAGGGATCACTATGACAGGACTTGCCAGAGAGGGATCACTATGACTGGACTGGTCAGAGAGGAATCACTATGATGGAAGTAGTCAGAGAGGGATCACTCTGATGGGACTGGTCAGAGAGGGATCACTCTGATGGGACTGGCCAGAGAGGGATCACTATGATGGGAGTGGCCAGAGAGGGATCACTATGATGGGAGTAGCCAGAGAGGGATCACTCTGATGGGACTGGACAGAGAGGGATCATTCTGATGGGACAGGACAGAGAGGGATCACTATGATGGGAATAGTCAGAGAGGGATCACTATGATGGGAGTAGCCAGAGAGGGATCACTATGATGGGAGTAGCCAGAGAGGGATCACTCTGATGGGACTGGACAGAGAGGGATCATTCTGATGGGAATAGTCAGAGAGGGATCACTATGATGGGAATAGTCAGAGAGGGATCACTATGATGGGAGTAGCCAGAGAGGGATCACTCTGATGGGACTGGACAGAGAGGGATCATTCTGATGGGAATAGTCAGAGAGGGATCACTATGATGGAACTGGCCAGAGAGGGATCCCTATAATGGGACTGGCCAGAGAGGGATCACTATGACGGGACTGGTCAGAGAGGGATCACTATGATGGGACTTGCCAGAGAGGGATCACTATGATGGGTCTGGCCAGAGAGGGATCACTATGACGGGACTGGCCAGAGAGGAATCACTTTGTGGCAGTTAGGCAGGCGGGAACATGTATTGCAATATATACCATCTAAGAATCCCCACATAATGAGAAGAGCTGGGTCAATGTGAAGATTATTAAGTGGTGGCACGTCTGTAGTATCTGATGTGATGTATATATGAAGAGATTTAGGACCTGAACACTCAGATCTCCATTCCTTCCTATACATACCGGTCAGGGATGAGTATGGGAAAGATAGATGAGGTGGTTGGATTCTCTGATATAAGATGCACTTGGACCCCCTTGCATTGTATTGTTTTGTATTGTATTATATTGTGATGTACAGTATTTGGTCTATTTTGGTGTTTTTTTGGGTAACACATCATGTTGCATATATACATAGATAATATATATAGATATCTACTGGTGCTGTCCACCCTCTTAGACTTTGTGTCTGTCTGTCTATCCATCCATCCATCCATCTAATAAGTATGGTTAGCTGACCCATGGTATGCCTTGAAAGCAACTGAAAGTACTCACTAACTTACATTAATGAAAAAATAAAATGAAAGCAAAAATGCCCCCAATAATAACTATACCAAAGAACGCAGAAACAGGGTCGATTGCCCAAAGAGCTAGCAATCAGTTTTCTAACCAACCCCTTTTCTCTCCCTATGCAGTGTGTCAGCTTTCTCTATAGAGAATCCCTGTGGATTCTCTGTGTTGTCGTCACCCCCCCCCCCCTTGTGATAATGAGGGGGCTGTCCTAACCAAAATCCCCCTTACTTGCCCTTTAAATCCTCTGGCCATTATTCACAGGGCATACAATGCATTATGGTATAAATAATTCTCCTGGGTGAATCTGAATAATAATGTGCTGGAACCGTGACTCTGGAACTCATGGTAGTGGTGAATGTGAACCTCATGCCTTATCTCTGTTACCCAAAGCCCTCACCTCTCCTCCTGTCTTCCATGTGATGTACTAATATCTCCCATCCATTGCCGCTCCACACGGCAGCATCGCTTTAATTGCCTTTCAACCAGACAGACAGCAAAGGGTTACATTCAGTCTGCTACAAAGTTGCCCAATTAGTTTGCCGTTTGGATGAATGTGACTCTGCCCTGAAAAGAATCGCCCATTCCAGTCCCTGTTGTTAGTCCTGGTGCTTTATTACAAGTGATAATCTTGTTAAGTGATGTTGCCTGCAATAGAGTCGGCAGATGCGAGGTGAGAGGAGCAGAAGGCCCCACACCCGGCCTCTGATTCATCCCATTATAAGAGGAGCACAGGGGAAGTATTTAGCATCGCTCTCTGACGTTCCTCGGATTGCTGGGTGGCTCAGTGCCATGCCAGAGCTAAACAACCCCAATAATGGGATCAGAGACACCCAGGGGAGGACTGGGCCAGGGGGCAGGGGGGCAACTGCCCCCTGGGCCGCTCTGATGTCCTGTATAAAGGCTGCACTGCTTCTGCCACAGACATGCCTAAAGGTTTCCTGGTGAAAGGAAGTAAAAAGTCCCCGCCACTGACCTACTGAGTGCCGGATGAAGACAAGGACAGCATTGATGGTGAACCACTTGAGACTCTCCTCCCCTGGCCAGCCCCAACTGAGCTGTCCCAGCTCTCCCCAGCCACCCTCTGCTGGCCAGGTTGGGAACCCGGAATCAGTCAATGAGTAGAGAGTATCTGGAGCAGGGCTTCAGCCTGGAATGGGGGGTCAGGAGGAGGATGGGAAGAGGAAGAGTGGGAGGGGGGCCGAGTCGCTGCACCATGGGCCTCTGGGTTGTACTTGCCCCCTGGGCTTAAAATTGCCAGTCTGCCCCTGGAGACACCTACATCTCAGCTCAGATCTTTACTCTTCATCATTGGACCTTATCTCCAAACTAGAAGGAAGGGGGTCATACCAGTCCACATGGTCCTTCAACGGCCTTCCATTATGTCTATTTTGCCTCTACTGAAAAGTACAGAACAGAAATAAATGACCACGCACCCAAAGCAACTGATCCTTTACAGGAAGACTAGGACTGCTTTGTGTTGTTTGTTTATAAATGATAGAGCTAGAGAGACTTCTCATGGCAAGGCCCCATGAAAACTGTAAAAGATCTTTATGCCCCCCTTGCAGTGAGATGGATCTTGAAGACTAAATAAATTGTGAAAAGTCAAGAGTTTCCATATATGATATGGAGGCTCTTGGGTTCTATATGCAATGTGGTGGATGCTGAATCTCCATAAACACTGAAGATCTCAATGTCTTAGTAAATTGTGTAAAGTCAGAATCCCACGTGTGGTGTGGAGGCTCTGGATGTTCTACATGCATTATGGGGTATCTTGAAGCTCCCTACACACTGAGGAACTTGATGGTTCAATAAATAGTGTAAAGTCATGATGCCTTAAGTGTGGTGAGAAGGCTCTGGATGTTCTATATGTCTTGTGGTGTATTGTGAAGGTCTATGCACACTGAAGAACTCAATGACTCAATAAATGTTATAAGGTTAGGAGGTCCCACATGTGATGTGGAGGCTCTGGACATTGTACATGCCTTGTGGTGAGTCTTGAAGCTCTATGCCAGTGATGGTGAACCTTGGCACCCCAGATGTCTTGGAACTACATTTCCCATGATGCTCAACTACACTGCAGAGTGCATGAGCATCATGGGAAATGTAGTTCCAAAACATCTGGGGTGCCGAGGTTCGCCATCACTGCAGTCTATGCACACTGAGGAAATTGATGACTCATAAAATTGTGTAGGGTCAGGGGGTCCCATCTGGTGATAAGGCTCTGGATGTTCTATAAACACTGAAGATCTTCATGTCTCAGTAAATTGGGTAAGGTCATAATGTCTCACTTGTGGCGAGGAGACTTTGGATGTTCAGCATGCCTTGTGGTGGATTGTGAAGGTCTATATGCACACTGAAGAACTCAATGACTCAATAAATGTTATAAGGTTAGGAGGTCCCATGTGTGGTGTGGAGGCTCTGGACATTTTACATGCCTTTTGGTGGGTCTTGAAGCTCTGCACACTGAGGAAGTTGATGACTCATAAAATTGTGTAAGATCAGGGGGTTCCATCTGGTGAGGAGACTCTGGATGCTCTACATGCATTGTGGGGAATTGTGAAGCTCTATGTGCACACTGAGAAAGTTAATGACTCAATAAAAGGTTATAAGGTTAGGAGGTCACATACATAGGGTGAAGGTTCTGGATGTTCTATATGGATTGTGGTGGATCTAGAAGTTCCATAAACACTGAAGATCTTCATGTCTCAGTAAATTGTGTAAGGTCATCATGTGGTGAGGAGACTGAGGACGTTCTACATGCATTGTGGTGGATTGTGAAGGTCTATGCACACTGAAGAACTCAATGATTCAATAAATGTTGTAAGGTTAAGACGGAGGTCCCATATGTGGTGTGGAGGCTCTGGACGTTTTACATGCCTTTTGGTGGGTCTTGAAGCTCTGCACACTGAGGAAGTTGAGGACTCAGTAAATTGTGTAAGGTCATAATGTCTCACTTGTGGCGAGGAGACTTTAGATGTTCAGCATGCCTTGTGGTGGATTGTGAAGGTCTATGTACACTAAAGAACTCAATGACTCAATAAATGTTGTAAGGTTAGGAAGTCCTACATGTGGCATGGAGGCTCTGGACGTTCTACATGCATTGTGGTGGGTCTTGAATCTCTAGGCACACTGAGGAATCTGAATATTCAGTAAATTGTGCAAGGTCAGGAGGTCCCACATGTGGTGAGGAGACTTTGGATGTTCATGCCTTGTGGTGAATTGTGAAGGTCTATGCACACTGAAGAACTCAATGACTCAATAAATGATGTAAGGCTAGGAAGTCCTACATGTGGCATGGAGGCTCTGGACATTCTACATGCCTTGTGGTGGGTCTTGAATCTCTAGGCACACTGAGGAACTTGATGATTCAGTAAATTGTGCAAGGTCAGGGGGTCCCACATGTGGTGAGGAGACTTTGGATGTTCATGCCTTGTGGTGGATTGTGAAGGTCTATGCACACTGAAGAACTCAATAACTCAATAAATGTTGTAAGGTTAGGAGGTCTCAAATGTGGTGTGGAGGCTCTGGACGTTCTACATGCCTTTTGGTGGGTCTTGAAGCTCTGCACACTGAGGAAGTTGATGACTCAGTAAATTGTGTAAGGTCATAATGTCTCAATTGTGGTGAGGAGACTTTGGATGTTCATGCCTTGTGGTGAATTGTGAAGGTCTATGTACACTAAAGAACTCAATGACTCAATAAAGTTGTAAGGTTAGGAAGTCCTACATGTGGCATGGAGGCTCTGGACATTTTACATGCCTTGTGGTGGGTCTTGAATCTCTAGGCACACTGAGGAACTTGATGATTCAGTAAATTGTGCAAGGTCAGGAGGTCCCACATGTGGTGAGGAGACTTTGGATGTTCATGCCTTGTGGTGGATTGTGAAGGTCTATGCACACTGAAGAACTCAATGACTCAATAAATGTTGTAAGGTTAGGAAGTCCTACATGTGGCGTGGAGGCTCTGGGCGTTCTACATGCCTTGTGGTGGGTCTGGAATCTCTAGGCACACTGAGGAACTTGAAGATTCAGTAAATTGTGCAAGGTCAGGAGGTCCCACATGTGGTTTGGAGGTTTTGGAATTTCTACATGCATCCTTGCTATTGTTCCTCACAAAGAAAGGATGCTACCATCCATAATATAGTGACTAACAAACTGAACGCATCACCAAAGGGCCCCGTGCAAGTCCAGTTTTTGGGCCTTTTATTTAAGTGCCGGCCAAGTAAAAACACTTATCCATTGTGTATCAGATTAGAATTAGATAGAAGCCATGTCCAGGTCTACATTACAGTTAAAGGGGACCCAGCACCCATTTGACCCACATTGGTTATAAATGGGTCCCTATGTCCCACAGGGCCCTTGTCCAGCTGCACAGTTTGCACAAATATGACTAACCCGCCATAAAGAAGCGGAATATCAGCTCCCCTCCTGCCAAATATCAGATTGGTTCTGTCCTCATAAGAACCATAACAAGGATGATATCAGAGATAACAAGTCCTGGAGGCCGCATTCCAATGGACGGTTGTGTAAACACATGACAAGGTTGTTATATGGAGTCGGTGAGGAGCCTCGTCCACCAACACAGATCCCCTTCCATCTATTGACCATCAGAGAAGTTTTCATTCTTCCCATCCGTGTATGAAATAAATAAGTAAACATGTCTGAGTTCCCAGAGCCGGAGACAACGCCAGGAGATTTATAATGGTTCCCGGCTCCGAATTGGCTGCTGGGACCAGGAAAACACTTCGATGTTTGCTGCAGCTACCATGGAAAACCCAGGATAGAAACATATTAATCAGAAGGTGGAGGAGGGGCTCTGGCAGTGTATGGAGGAGGAGGAAGTGCTGAGCTGGACGTATTCCCATCCCAGGACCCACGGCTTATTAACCTCCTATACAGAGAATATATGGTCATCACCCTTGCTGTATCCTTGCTTCTATGTATATATGCATATATATATACATAGAAGCATATATATGTATATATATATATGGAGGGGCCATAGGTACTCATTGAGTACACAGATTCCTCTTCCTCATATTTCTTTTATCTCCAAACCTATCAGACTTGGCCTGTCTGCCTGAACACAATGGATCCTTGAACCTTGGCTCCATTTGAAAGTTTTAAGTCAAAGCTCTGCTGAGAAGCTGAAACCACACGATGCCCACTGATACCTTTATTACCCAGCAAAGTTTCCTCTGTGCTCCTCTCTGACTTAGTTTCACTTTAATAAGGTGGCCTGATTTCCTCCAACTTGATGGCTAAGCCCCGCCCACTGCCATTCCAGCATCCAATGAGACTGCAACAGCGGCCGCCAGCCAGGAAAGGTACTGTGATTGGACGGAGAGGCGGCAATCAGTGGAATTTGGCCCTCAAGTTAGAGAAGGTCAGGGCTCAGTAATGAGGTGAAACTAAATCAGAGAAGAGCACAGAAGGTGAATTATTCTAATTATTAAAGGGCATGAATGACAAGAAACTACCACAATGTAAGGAGTAGAGAGAGGTCATGTGGTGTTGCCTTGGCTGTGGGTCACATGATCGAGAGCCGCATTTTATTTTTCATGGCAGGATCCAAGTACGATTTTTAACTAATTATGATAATTATAACTGATAACTAATTATGATAATAATCATAATATTTCTACTTCAGTACTACTACTACAACTACAAATATTAATAATAATAATAACAACATTTCTACCACTAATATAAATATTAATAATAATACAATTTCTACTACTACTATTACTACAATTCTTCTTCTTATTATTATTATTATTAATAATAATAATAAAAAATAAAATTTCTACTAATAAAAATGTTATTTACAATAATATATAATAACAATAATAATAATAATACCTATCATAATTTTACTATTTCTGCTAATAGTAATCATCATAATATAACTACTGTTACTGTTACTACTACTACTAATAATAATAATAATAATACTTATCATAATTTTACTATTTCTACAAATAATAATTATAATAATATAACTAATAATAATCATAATAATGAATATAATAATACCTATCCAGAGGGTGGTGATTAATGGGGAGTACTCGGATTGGGCGGGTGTGGAAAGTGGGGTCCCCCAGGGTTCTGTCCTGGGACCAATCCTGTTTAATTTATTCATAAATGATCTAGAGGAGGGGATATCGAGTAAAATCTCAGTATTTGCGGATGATACTAAACTAAGCATGCCAATATCTTCTATGCAGGATCTGGAAACCTTACAAGCGGACCTGAACAAAATAACGGGGTGGGCATCTACATGGCAGATGAGATTTAATGTTGAAAAATGTAAAGTAATGCACTTGGGGGCCAGAAACCAGAAAGCAAGCTACTCACTAGGGGGGGGGGGGGGGAACCTCTGGGTGAGTCTAGAATGGAAAAGGACTTAGGGGTACTGGTAGACAACAGGCTTGGCAGTGGCATGCAATGCCAAGCTGCTGCAAGCAAAGCCAATAGAATACTGGGATGTATAAAAAAGGGGATTCACTCCAGAAATAAAGAGATTATTCTCCCACTCTACAAGACTCTGGTCCGGCTACATCTGGAGTATGCTGTCCAGTTCTGGGCACCGGTCCTCAGGAAGGATGTGCTGGAACTGGAGAGAGTCCAGAGAAGGGCAACAAAAATAATTAGGGGAATGGAGGACATCGGCTATGAGGAAAGACTACAAGCACTGAACCTATTCTCTCTGGAGAAGAGACGATTGAGGGGGGATATGATATCAATGTACAAATACCGTACTGGCGACCCTAGCATAAGGAACAAACTATTCTAGAGAAAGGGAATACAATAAGACACATGGCCACTCACTAAAACTAGAGGAAAAACGGTTTAACCTTAAACTATGTAAGGGGTTCTTCACTGTCAGAGCAGTAAGGATGTGGAATTCTCTTCCACAAGCAGTGGTGTCAGCGGGGAGCATCGATAGTTTCAAAAGACTAGTAAATGGGCACCTTAAAGACCACAACATACAGGGGTATACAATGTACGGTTAACAGCAAACACATACACACATCATAGGTTGAATTGGATGGACTGATGTCTTTTTTCAACCTCACAAACTATGTAACTATGTATATGTAACTATCATAATTTTACTATTTCTATTAATAATAATAATCATCACAATATAACTACTACTATTACTACTACTACTAATTATCATAATTTTACTATTTCTACTACTAATATAAATCATCATAATATTACAACAAATACTAATAATAACAATAATTATAGTAATAAGAGTAATAGTAATACCTACTACAAATAATAATATTGTTATCATCATGATTATACTATTTCTACTACTTCATAAAATTTCTACTACTACCACCACTACTACTAATAAAATAATAATTATTTTAATAGTAATAATAATAAAAATATTAAAATGTTTACTTCTACTAATACTACAAATATTATTAACAATAATAACAGCAATAATAATACCTATCATAATTTTACTATTTCTACTAATAATAATCATCAAAATATAAATACTATTGTTACAGTTACTACTACTAATAATAATAATAATAATAATGATAAGTATCATATTTCACTATTTCTACTAATAATAATTATAATATAACTACTACTACTAATAATAATTATCATAATAATGAATAATAATAATACCTATCATAATTTTACTATTTCTGCTAATAATAATCATCATATTATAACTACTACTATTACTAATTATCATAATTGTACTATTTCTGCTACTAATAATAATCATCATGATATTACAACAACTACTAATAATAATAATAATTATAGTAATAATAATACAAACTACTACAAAAAATATTAATAATAATGATCATATTTCTACTACTATTTATAAAATATCTACTACTACTAATAATAATAACAGTGATAATAATAAAAATAATAGAGATGTGATTTTACAATGCTGACATGAGTTCTGGTCATTCATGGGAACTGCTCTGTCATCGATCAAATGACCGATGGGACCAATGGGAGGCGTACAAATCTCGCTGGGGTGTATCGGTATCAGGGTGGGAATTGTGGATGGTTTTCAATCGATCTGATTTTCAAGGAAAACCCATTTTATATAAAACCCGGTGCAGAAATGACGCGACTCCCAGAAGTGAGACATTCCATAGGACAGAATGAGGGCCCCCCGCTCAGACCTGACTAATGGATCCCACCATGACACATGCTGCGCCCTATTGAGCCCCATTCACACTGAGCGTACTCAGGCGTTTTAGAGGCCGTTCTGCGTCGGTGTATGGGGTGTGTTTCAGGTGTTATTCAGGGGCTCCTATGAAGGTCTCTGGAACCTGAAGACGGAAGAGAAGTGACAAAATGCTGAGGAGTGACCCGGCCATTAAGAATTATGAGATTTTTCATCATTAGTGCCGCCATGTTTCGGGAATCAAATGCTCAACTGTGAATGGGGGCTGAGAGATGATAGCGCCCCCTGGAGGTGGAGTCAGTGTTATTAAAGCCAAAACTCCCCAGGAGGTTTCCCTGCAGAGTCTTCCCATAATATATGAAAAGGGGGTCTGTGCAGAGGTGGGGCCCAGGGGCCAGGAGGTGTCCCTGCAGGGTGTCTTATAAGATATGAAGAGTGAATCTGTACAGAGGTGGGGCCAGAAGGTGTCCCTACAGGATCTTCCTACAAGATATACATCAGATCCCTGATCGATCCATGACATCTGATCCCTGATCAATCCATGACATCCAATCCCTGATCAATCCATGACATCAGATCCCTGGTCAATCCACGACATCAGATCCCTGACCGATCTATGACATCCGATCCCTGATGGATCCACGACATCAGATCCCTGATCAATCCATGACATTAGATCCCTGACCGATCTATGACATCCGATCCCTGATGGATCCACGACATCCGATCCCTAATCGTTCCATGACATCCAACCCTGATCAATCCATTACATCCGATCCTTGATCAACCTATTACATCAGATCCCTGATCAATCCATGACATCTGATCCCTGATCAATCCATGACATCTATTCCCTGATCAATCCATGACATCAGATCCCTGATCAATCCATGACATCTGATCCCTGATCAATCCATGACATCCAATCCCTGATCAATCCATGACATCTGATCCTGATCAATCCATGACATCTGATCCCTGATCAATCCATGACATCCAATCCCTGATCAATCCATGACATCTGATCCTGATCAATCCATGACATCTGATCCCTGATCAATCCATGACATCTGATCCCTGATCAATCCATGACATCCATTCCCTAATCAATCCATGACATCTGATCCCTGATCAATCCATAACATCCGATTCCTATTCAATCTATGACATCCGATCCCTAATCAATCCATGACATCCGATTCCTATTCAATCCATGAAATCCAATCTCTGATCAATCCACGTCTTCCGATCCCTGATCAATCTATGACATCCGATTCTTGATCAATCCATAACATCCGATCCCTGATCAATCTATGACATCCGATCCCTGATCAATCTATGACATCCGATCCTTGATCAATTCATAACATCCGATTCCTATTCAATCTATGACATCTGATCCTTGATCAATCCATAACATCCGATCCCTAATCAATCTATGACATCCGATCCTTGATCAATCCATAACATCCGATCCCTAATCAATCTATGACATCCGATCCTTGATCAATCTATGACATCCGATCCTTGATCAATCTATGACATCCGATCCTTGATCAATCCATAACATCCGATCCCAAATCAATCTATGACATCCGATCCTTGATCAATCCATAACATCCGATCCCTAATCAATCTATGACATCCGATCCTTGATCAATCTATGACATCCGATCCTTGATCAATCTATGACATCCGATCCTTGATCAATCTATGACATCCGATCCTTGATCAATCCATGACATCAGATCCCTAATCAATCCATGACATCTGATTCCTGATCATCCCACAAACAATAGGATGAGAACACAGCGTTGTACATGAATGCCTTGCGAACGTCATTAAGAACAATCAGAATTGGGGCTTCTCTTATAATTCGATAATCGGTACGAAATGTAAAGATGGAATTGATCTGCAGAGGCAGGATGATTGTGTAAGGTGTGTGCACATAACTCCGGCTTATATCATTCCTTTCTGCAGGCCAGTAGAATTGGATTTATTGGTTCGATGAGACAGCCAATCATTGATCTGCAGAGTGACAGCACAATGGCTGTGTATGGGATGATCTGCAGATTATTATTATACAGGATTTATATAGCGCCAACAGATTGCACAGCGCTTTACAACATGAAGGCAGAAATTATAGTTACAATACAAATACAAAGGAATCAGAGGGCCCTGCTCCCTACAGCTTACACTCTAAGAGGGAGGGTCAATTGATACAAAAGGTAATGATGGAGAAAGTGAAACAATGTATAAGTTAGTAGCCGGATAGGCTTCTTTAAAGCGGAGTTCCACCCTGGATTTTTTTTTTTTTTTTTAATACCCCCGGGACAGTCAGGGCTAGTACATTCCACAATGGCTAGCCTCTGATCTGTCCCGGGTCGCACTTACCTGTTAGGACAAATACTTACCTTGCAAACGTCTTGTCCAGCGCTGCCATCTCAGATGTGGGCAGCTTGAAGCCAGCGAGATCCCCTTCGGCGTCTTCTTCCGCCTTCTTTGGTCCCACGATGCTCTGCGCCGGCCCCGACGTCACTTCCGGGTCGCGCGCGTCACCCCTCTACAGCTTCTGGGCATGCCCAGAAGCTGTTTAGAAGGGGATGGCGCGCGCGACCCGGAACTGACGTCGGGGCCGGTGCAGGCGCAATGATTCCTGGGAGCGATGACGTCCAGCTTCCAGGAATCATTGCAGAGCCAGGAAGTGACGACGGGCCGCGGCCGAGGAAGGAGGAAGAAGGAAGTAAGGTAAGTATATTTTCTTCGCTACGAGGTAAGTAGAAAAAAAAAAAATATGCGATTATCCATTTCTTTTTCAGGTGACCCGGAGCGAGAAGATGGAGGTAAGTATAAAAATAGGGTGGAACTCCACTTTAAAGAGAAGGGTTTTCAGGGATCGTCTAAAGATGCACAGATTAGGGGACAGTCGGACAGATTGGGGTAGAGAGTTCCAAAGGATGGGAGAGACTCTGGAGAAATCCTGGAGGTGAGCATGGGAAGTGGTGATAAGGGAGCTAGAGAGCAGGAGGTCCTGGGAAGACAGAAGAGAGCGGCTTGGTTGACATGCTGAGATCAGGTTAGTGATGTAGCTGGGGGCAGACTTGTAGATGGCTTTGTAAACTATTGTTAGTATTTAGAATTTTTTGCTGTGGATGGGACAATCTGCAGATGGCTGTGGATGGGATGGTCTGCAGATGGCTGTGGATGGGATGGTCTGCAGATGGCTGTGGATGGGATGGTCTGCAGATGGCTGTGGATGGGACGATCTGCAGATGGCTGTGGATGGGATGGTCTGCAGATGGCTGTGGATGGGATGGTCTGCAGATGGCTGTGGATGAGATGACCTGCAGATGGCAGTGTATGAGATGGTCTGCAGGTGGCTGTGGATGGGATGATCTGCAGATAACTGTGGATGGGATGATCTGCAGATAACTTGTGGATGGGATGATCTGCAGATGGCTTTGGATGAGATGGTCTGCAGATGGCTTTGGATGAGATGATCTGCAGATGACTGTGTATGGGATGATCAGCAGATGACTGTGTATGGGATGATCTGCAGATGGATGTATATGAGATGATCTGCAGAATGCTGTGTATGAGATGGTCTGCAGTTGGATGTGTATGAGATGATCTGCAGATGGCTGTGTATGAGATGGTCTGTAAATGGATGTGTATCAGATGGTCTGCAGATGGCTGTGGATGGGATGATCTGCAGATGGCTGTGGATGAGATGGTCTGCAAATGGCTGTGTATGCGATGGTCTGCTGATGGATGTGTATAGGATGGTCTGTAAATGGATGTGTATGAAATGGTCTGCAGATGGATGTGGGTGAGATGATCTGCAGATGGAGGTGTATGAGATGGTCTGCAGTTGGATGTGTATGAGATGGTCTGCTGATGGATGTGTATGAGATGGTCTGCAGATGGCTGTGTATGAGATGGTCTGCAGATGGATGTGTATGAGATGGTCTGCAGATGGATGTGTATGAGATGGTCTGCAGATGGCTGTGTATGAGATGGTCTGCAGATGGATGTGTATGAGATGATCTGCAGTTGGCTCAGATCAGTGGTGGATCAGCTTCTCCATTCACTGCAATGATATTCCCCAGCTGGGGTACAGACTGCCTATGGGGACAGCACCATCTAGTGTCACATAAGGGGATCACACCACTCATTGGTTATATCAGCAGAAACATGGATTCCTAAATAAATATGAAATGACAGCAATGAGACAACCAATCAGGAACTCAGGAAAATGGAAAGATATTCCTGAAGATACAAAACAGTTATTCTACTAGGAGCTCATTTACTCCGCAATCCCTGCGTTCCATGTGATCTCCGTTCCCTATCCCCTCTTCACCTCCATCCCCCCTTCACCTCCATTAACCCCATCCCCCCACCCCTATCCCCCCTCAACCCCGTCCCCCCTCACCTCTTCACCCCCATCACTCCCATCCCCTCATCTCCATTCTCTATCCCCCCTCACCCCCATCTCCCCTCAACCCCATCCCCCCTCACCCCCGTTCCCCATCCCCTCTTCACCCCTATCCCCCTCCCCTCATCTCTGTTCCCTATCCCCCCTCACTCCCAGTCTTCTCACCTCACACTCCCAGACTCCATCCATCCACTATCTATTCATCCACCCATTCATCCTTTCATCCATTCATTCATCTGTCCATCCATCAATCTGTTCTTTCATCCATCATCTACCCATCCATACATACATTTATTCATCTATCCATTAATCCGTTCATTCATCCATTATCTATTCATCCTTCGATTCATTCACCCATCCTATCATTCATCCATAAATTTATTCATCCATCCATCCATTCATCCCTCCATCCATCAATCTGTTCTTTCATACATACATCTATTCATCCATCTATTCATTCACCCATCCATTCATTCATTCATTATCTATTCATTCACCCCTTCCATACATACATTTATTCATCTGTCCATCCATCCATTTATCTGTTAGATCATCCATCCATTCATGCCTCCATCCATCCATCCATTCATGCCTCCATCCATCCATCCATTATTCCGTTCATTCATCCATCTTCTATCCACCCATCTATTAATTCATCCACCCATTCATTCATCCATACATCCATTCGATCATTCATCCATCTATCTATCTATCTGTTTATTCATGCTCTCATCATCCATGCACTCATTCATTCATCTATCCATACATCCATCCGTCCATGCATACAT
This sequence comes from Pelophylax lessonae, assembly GCF_965119305.1. Classification (NCBI taxonomy): domain Eukaryota; kingdom Metazoa; phylum Chordata; class Amphibia; order Anura; family Ranidae; genus Pelophylax; species Pelophylax lessonae. Next base: position 24,047,870 of record NC_138776.1, read on the forward strand.
CTGTTTGATCATTTATTCACCCACCTATTTGTTTGTTCCATCATCTGTCCATTCATTCATAGATACATCCATTCATTCATCCATCCATCAATTTATCTATCCATCCATCCATCCATCCATCCATTCATTCATAAATACATCCATTTATTCATCAATTCAATAATTTATCTATCCATCCATTCATCTGTCCATCCATTCATCCATCCATCCATTCATAAATACATCCATTCATTCATCCATCCATCCATTTATCTATCCATCCATCCATTTATCTATCCATCCATCCATTAATTTATCCATCCATCCATTCTTTCATCTATTTATCAATTCATTTTTACATCCATCTATTAATTAATCCCTCCATTCATTCATCCACCCATCCAATCTACATGCACCATACATGGCCCCCATAGTTGGCAGATCTCGGTCTCAGGTGGTGGTTGGTCTGGGTTGATCATCTAATGAAATGTTCAGACCCAGAATTCCCCATTTCTTCCTGTCCCTTCTCATTCCTTCCCTTCACGTCCCATCCCTTCTTTTCCCATCCATTCCTGTCATGTACATTACCTTTCTGTTCCTTCCTGTTTCTTCCCTTCCTTCCCATCCCGTCCCTTCCTTTCCTGACTTTCCTGTCCCTTCCCTTCCCAGCCCTTATCACCCCTTCCCTTCCTGTCCCTTCCTTTCCTGACCTTCCTGTCCCTTCCCTTCCCAGCCCTTATCACCCCTTCCCTTCCCGTCCCTTCCTTTCCTGACCTTCCTGTCCCTTCCCTTCCTGTCCATTCCCTTCCCATTCCATCACCTTCCCTTCCAGTCCCTTACTGTCCCTTACCTTGCCTTCCTAGATCAGATATAACATAGGACTGAGGACAGTCCCTACACACAATGTACAGATCAGATATAACATAGGACTGAGGACAGTCCCTACACACAATGTACAGATCAGATATAACATAGGACTGAGGACAGTCCCCTACACACAATGTACAGATCAGAAATAAGATAGGACTAAGGACAGTCCCTACACACAATGTACAGATCAGATATAACATAGGACTGAGGACAGTCCCTACACACAGTGTACAGAGCAGATATAACATAGGACTGAGGACAGTCCCCTACACACAATGTACAGATCAGAAATAAGATAGGACTAAGGACAGTCCCTACACACAATGTACAGATCAGATATAACATAGGACTGAGGACAGTCCCTACACACAGTGTACAGATCAGATATAACATAGGACTGAGGACAGTCCCTACACACAGTGTACAGATCAGATATAACATAGGACTGAGGACAGTCCCTACACACAGTGTACAGATCAGATATAACATAGGACTGAGGACAGTCCCTACACACAGTGTACAGATCAGATATAACATAGGACTGAGGACAGTCCCTACACACAGTGTACAGATCAGAAATAAGATAGGACTGAGGACAGTCCCCTACACACAATGTACAGATCAGATATAACATAGGACTGAGGACAGTCCCTACACACAGTGTACAGATCAGAAATAAGATAGGACTGAGGACAGTCCCCTACACACAATGTACAGATCAGATATAACATAGGACTGAGGACAGTCCCTACACACAATGTACAGATCAGATAAACTTAGGACTGAGGACAGTCCCCTACACACAATGTACAGATCAGATATAACATAGGACTGAGGACAGTCCCTACACACAATGTACAGATCAGATAAACTTAGGACTGAGGACAGTCCCTACACACAATGTACAGATCAGATAAACTTAGGACTGAGGACAGTCCCTACACACAATGTACAGATCAGATATAACATAGGACTGAGGACAGTCCCTACACACAATGTACAGATCAGATATAACATAGGACTGAGGACAGTCCCTACACACAGTGTTCAGATCAGATATAACATAGGACTGAGGACAGTCCCTACACACAATGTACAGATCAGATATAACATAGGACTGAGGACAGTCCCTACACACAATGTACAGATCAGATATAACATAGGACTGAGGACAGTCCCTACACACAATGTACAGATCAGATATAACATAGGACTGAGGACAGTCCCTACACACAGTGTACAGAGCAGATATAACATAGGACTGAGGACAGTCCCTACACACAGTGTACAGATCAGATATAACATAGAACTGAGGACAGTCCCTACACACAATGTACAGATCAGATATAACATAGGACTGAGGACAGTCCCTACACACAGTGTACAGATCAGAAATAAGATAGGACTGAGGACAGTCCCCTACACACAATGTACAGATCAGAAATAAGATAGGACTGAGGACAGTCCCTACAAACAATGTACAGATCAGATAAACTTAGGACTGAGGACAGTCCCTACACACAATGTACAGATCAGATATAACATAGGACTGAGGACAGTCCCTACACACAGTGTACAGATCAGATATAACATAGGACTGAGGACAGTCCCTACACACAGTGTACAGATCAGATATAACATAGGACTGAGGACAGTCCCTACACACAGTGTACAGATCAGAAATAAGATAGGACTAAGGACAGTCCCCTACACACAATGTACAGATCAGATATAACATAGGACTGAGGACAGTCCCTACACACAGTGTACAGATCAGAAATAAGATAGGACTGAGGACAGTCCCCTACACACAATGTACAGATCAGATAAACTTATGACTGAGGACAGTCCCTACACACAATGTACAGATCAGATATAACATAGGACTGAGGACAGTCCCTACACACATTATACAGATCAGATATAACATAGGACTGAGGACAGTCCCTACACACAGTGTACAGATCAGATATAACATAGCACTGAGGACAGTCCCCTACACACAATGTACAGATCAGAAATAAGATAGGACTGAGGATGGTCCCTACACAGAATATACAAATCAGATATAACATAGAACTGAGGACGGTCCCTACACACAATGTACAGATCATTAATGCAGAATTAATATTCAATATAATGATAGGTGATGATAAGGACTGATAACTGATATAATAAGGATTAAATACAGATAGGTGATAAGGACTGGTTGTGGTGGTCCCTGTGCATAGTCCGACACACATAGAGAAGATGGAACAGAAAGTCATATTTACCATCAGATGGAA
>NC_138776.1:24053503-24238760 GCF_965119305.1 Pelophylax lessonae
GAGTCGGTGGAATCCAGAGTACAATGTGATTGTTGTGTGTGTGAGATGTTTGTACACAATTCCCGCAATTCATGAAGAGCCACAAAGACAGATTTTCTGGAAATGTCTCCCTTGCGTTCCAAAAGTGGCGCAGTGTGCGGCAAATCCACGTCCCTGTCTAGAACTTCTATCTAATGCACCAATCATAGAACGCATGTGAGACAGAGATATGAATGACGGGAACATTTGTTTGGTTTTCATTGGTTCAGTAATCCTTTCTTTCCTCATTCATATTATGTTACAATGATTTATTTTTGGAAATAGTTTCATATATTTGTTTAATTATTTCCCTTTAGGATTAACCACTTGCCAACCAAGCTATAGCCGAAAGACAGCTACAGTGGAGTCATCCGGTTCTGTGAGGGCGTCTATTGGACACAGCTAATCACAGATGGAGGTAAAGAGCCAATCACAGCTCACCACATATAAACAAATACCGGTTATCCACAGTTCCTTTCCTCAGCGCTGTCCGATAACTGACTATACTCTGACAGCACACATTAACTCTGATAATCAGTGCAGTCCAATTAGTGCCAATCAGTGTCTATCATGCAGCATATCAGCGCCCATCAGTGCCACCTTATCAGCGCCCATCAGTGCCACCTTAACAGCGCCCATCAGTGCAGCTTATTAGTGTTCATCAGTGCAGCATATCAGTGCCCATCAATGCAGCCTCAGCAGGGCCTCCTCATCAGTGCCCATCAGTGCAGCTTATCAGTGCCACCTCATCAGTGCCTGTCATTGCAGCCTCATCAGTGAAGCCTATGAGTGGACATCAGTGCAGCCTCGTCAGTGCCTCCTCATCAGTTATTCCTCAGCTGTGTGCAGCTTATCAATGACCATCAGTGCAGCCTCATCAGTGTCAAATAGTGCAGCCTATCAGTGCCCATCAGTGCAGCCTATTAGTGACCATTAGTGCAGCCTATCAGTGCTTCCTCATCAGTGCCCGTGAGTGCAGTCTATCAGTGCCTCCTCATCAGTGCAGTCTATCAGTGCAACCTCATCAGTGCCCATCAGTGTAGCCTATCAGTGAAGCCTCATCAGTGCCCATTAGTGCAGCCTCATCAGTGCCCATGAGTGCAGTTTATCAGTGCCTCCTCATCAGTGCAGTCTATCAGTGCAGCCTCATCAGTGCCCATCAGTGTAGCCTATCAGTGCAGCCTCATCCATGCCCATTTGTGCAGCCCCGTCAGTACCCATCAATGCAGCCTATCAGTGCCTCCTTATCAGTGCAGTCTATCAGTGCCTCCTCATTAGTGCAGCCTCATCAGTGCAGTCTATCAGTGCCTCCTCATAAGTGCCCATCAGTGCAGCCTCATCAGTGCAGTCTATCAGTGCCTCCTCATAAGTGCCCGTCAGTGCAGCTTCATCAGTGTAGCCTATCAGTGCAGCCTCAATATTGCCCATCAGTGCAGCCTATCAGTGCCTATTACTGCAGCCTCATCAGAGCACATCAATGAAGAAGAAAAAATATTTATTTGCACAATTTTATAACATAAACTAAGAAAAACGTTTTGTTTTTTGTTTTTAATTTCAGTCTTTTTTCATTTGCTTAGCAAAAAATAAAAACCCCAGTGGTGATAAATACCACCAAAAGAAAGCTCTATCTGACTCAAAAAAATGATAAAAATGTTATATGGGTACAGTGTTGCATGACCGCGCAATTGTCATTCAAACATTCAAAGTGTGAGAGCGCTGAAAGCTGAGAATTAGCCAGGGCAGGAAGGGGGGGGGGGGGGGAGTCCACTATTGAGGTGGTTAATAAAGTTTTCTTATACTGTGGAATTTGTTATTTCGGGGGATAATACGTCTGCACTGTGATTGGATCGGATGGATCCATCAGAATCTCCGGATCCTAACATAACAATTGGAAGGAAATTAATTTCTGTTTTTATTATTCAGAGATTCTGATGGATCCGTCCCACCCAAACACAAGACATAGGAATCGTCTTATCTGACTTTTCTACCTCCCCGGACGCACTGCGATATGTTCCCATGTCGGATGTACAGAAATATTTATAATGATGACAAAAGAAAAACCAAACGGATCCAAATCACTTCCTATAATACGTTATGTTGTTAAGTTATTCAGACGCTTCAAACATTTACTAAAGATCCGAATTAGACAAATGAATCTGCTGTATCGTTATAATTTATTTCGGATTCGTTGAAATCTCTTAATATTGAGATTCAGATTCATATGAATTTCCAAATAACAAACTGATTGCGGGTTTCTTGTGCATCATCTTTAGAAGAGGCTTCCTTCTGGGATGACAGCCATGCAGACCAATTTGATGCAGTGTGCGGCGTATGGTCTGAGCACTGACAGGCTGACCCCCCCACCCCTTCAACCTCTGCAGCAATGCTGGCAGCACTCATACGTCTATTTCCCCAAGACAACCTCTGGATATGATGCTTAGCATGTGAACTCAACTTCTTTGGTCGACCAATGGCGAGGTCTGTTATGAGTAGAACCTGTCCTGTTAAACCGCTGTATGGTCTTGGCCACCGTGCTGCAGCTCAGTTTCAGGGTCTTGGCAATCTTTTTATAGCCTAGGCCAGTAATGGCGAACCTTGGCACCCCAGATGTTTTGGAACAACATTTCCCATGATGCTAATCCACACTGCAGAGTGCATGAGCATCATGGGAAATGTAGTTCCAAAACTTCTGGGGTGCCAAGGTTCGCCATCACTGGCCTAGGCCATCTTTATGTAGAGCAACAATTCTTTTTTCAGATCCTCAGAGAGTTCTTTGCCATGAGGTGCCATGTTGAACTTCCAGTGACCAGTATGAGAGAGTGAGAGCGATAACACCAAATTTAACACACCTGCTCCCCATTCACACCTGAGACCTTGTAACACTAGCGGGTCACATGACACCGGGGAGGGAAAATGGCTAATTGGGCCCAATTTGGACATTTTCACTTAGGGGTGTACTCACTTTTGTTGCCAGCGGTTTAGACATTAATGGCTGTGTGTTGAGTTATTTTGAGTGGACAGCAAATTTACACTGTTATACAAGCTGTACACTCACTACTTTACATTGTAGCAAAGTGTCATTTCTTCAGTGTTGTCACATGAAAAGATAGAATAAAATATTTACAAAAATGTAAGGGAGGAAATTACTTTTGTATCCAAATCCCTGAATAACAAAACATTTTTCCGAATATTTATTCGGAACGAAATGAACCGCACATGTCTATCTGTCATTTTGATTAGTCATTAGCATTAAATACGTTTAATTTGTTTTCTGAATTTGTTTCGTTTATTCAAAGTCGAACTGAACTCAATTCAACTTGAAATGGGAAATTTCGAATTGATTAAAATTCGAATTCAATTTGAATTCAAGTTATTCTAATAGAGATTTGAATTTGGGAAGGATGGATATACAGTATTCTTTCCATTCCATTCTGTTCTATAGAATTGTCTAAAAGATGATTGTGCGCTGCCACTAAAGAATAAAAACATAGAGCTGCTGCTATCACCTAATTAATCTGTTCCCACGTCCACAGTGAATAAAAGAAGAAAGTATGTGATAACGCTGCTCCACCAATGATCAGCATAAAAAAAAAAAAAAAAAAGAATAAAATAGAATAGAAAAAAAAAAACAATAGAATAGAATATAGCAATATAACCATTTTCCGATATTTAAATTTCGAATAGAAGAAAATTTTAATTTAAATAGAATAGAAAAGGAAATAAAAGAATAGAAAATAATAGAATAGAATAGAAAAGACTATAGAATAGAATAAAAAAAGAAAGTATGTGATTGTGCTGCTCCACCAATTATAAGCATAAAAAAATAAAAGAAAATTAATAATAGTGCATACATATTAAATAAAAAAAAGTGCTAGTGCAAATAATCAATACAAGGATGCTAATTGGTAGAAATAAAGTGCAAAAAAAACAAACACCTGACAAGTCCCCTACATAAAGTCAATAGTGATTCTCCTTTAACCACTTAAGCCCCGGAGGATTTGGCTGCTCAAAGACCAGGGCCTATTTTGCGATTCGGCACTGCGTGACTTTAACGGACAATTGCGCGGCCGTGCGACGCTGTACCCAAATTAAATTGACGTCTTTTTTTTCCCCACAAACAGAGCTTTCTTTTGGTGGTATTTGATCACCTGTGCGATTTTTACTTTTTGTGCTCTAAACAAAAAAAGAGCGACAATTTGGAAAAAATAACAATATTTTTCACATTTTTTATATGAAATTCTCAAAAAAAAAATTTAAAAATCAAAATGTTTTAACATTTTAGGCCAATTTGTTTTCTGCTACACATTTTTGGTAAAAAAAAAAAATCGCAATAAGCTTATTTTGATTGGTTTGCGTAAAAGTTATTTACTAACTACGGGAAAGATTTATGTCATTTTTATTGTTTTTTTTTTTTTTTTTAACGAGTAATGGCGGCGATCTGCGTTTTTTTTTTTTTTTTGCGGGACTGCGACATTGCGGTGGACAGATCGGACCCTTGACTGACATTTTTTACACTTTTGGGGGTACCAGTGACATTACTCCAGTAATCAGTGCTATATATCACTTGACCCTCCCTTCTAGATTGTAAGCTCTAACGAGCAGGGCCCTCTAGTTCCTCCTGTTTTGAACTGTATTGTAACTGTATTGTCTTCCTTCACATTGTAAAGCGCTGCGCAAACTGTTGGCGCTATATAAATCCTGTATAATAATAATAATAATACATATGCACTGTTACTGTAAAAATGACACTGGCAGGGAAGGGGTTAACTTTATTGGTGATCAAGGGGTTAAGTGTGCTCCTAGGGGCGTGCTTCTAACTGTCAAAGGGCGTGGCTTGTTAGATCATAACAGAGACATAGCAGGATTGCATAGCCTCTGTGATGATCTAAGGGAGAATGACAGACGGCTGTGTTTACATCAGCCGTCTGCCTTTCTCCCTCTCCAGCGGGAGATCGCGAGTGACCGGCGGACGTCGGAGTCAATGGTCACACGCGCGGGAATGTCAGGGAACAGCAGCGGGGAGGGCGATGCAATAGGCAAAGTAAACAGTCAGCGGAGGCAGCGCTGCCTGGTCCTGAGCCCTCTGCACCTGGATTGGGACCCAACACCTGCAAAGTATGAGCCGGGACCGATCTCTAGGACACCCCCTGAGCGAATGAATGAGGACGGTGGGAAAAGGGCGAATAACATGGCCGCCAAAAGGCAGTTGTTTGCAGAAATGCCCGTGAGCAGATTTTACTGAGTTTGGAGTCCTAAGACCAGATGAGAGATATTTGCTACAGGCGATATTAACAGAGATATCTGGTAAGAGCATATGCTTTGGGGTGTGTGCACGCGGTGAGGTGGAGGTATACATCTAGCAGCTGTGTTTCACATCGGGACTTGTGCCTTCTCAGGACCCCATATGAAGCCCTGTTGGTGACGGACTCATCTACATTGGACTCTGACAATCCGTTTTTTTTATTGCATAGAATAGATGCACCTGAGAGCTATATGATTTTAGCCATTTGCTTTATTCACAGCGCTGCTTGTGCTTATTGATTCATTGATACGCACCTTATATATATGTTGATTGTGGTTTAGGCAGCTGCTCTTTTTTAGATTTTAGTTATTCATGTGTGCACATGTGCAAACTGCTGCATGAGTTGTTAGCGCTGGGTGATTGAGTTTCTAAGTTTTCTTAGTGCTCAGTCCTTTTCTTCACACACACTTATATGTTTTTATACACTTACACATGTATAGGTGTGATAGGAGCGGAGCCATATGCCTGTTAATTATTTAATTAGCGCAAGCATAGATTTCTGCTACTTTCACACCTATATATGTCTAGGTGTATATATACATATAATTATGTGTGTATATATACCCATATACACAAGTTCAGATGTCATGCCTGACTCCAAACTTGTCCTCAAAAAATCCCTATAAACGCCTGCAGCCAAAAAGCAGGCTGACAGGCGAGAAGCCATATCGCTGTTCTGTAAGTGACCTAATAGAAACGAACTTGTTTCTATTGCGGTCACCCTGATATGGAAGGGTTTGGTCACCCTGCCATAGCAGTCAGAGTCAGTTCACCCTACACTACACTACGGTCACCCTGGCACCTAACACTTTCCCTACAGAAACTAAATTTTTGCATCTAACTAAAGTGTAAAATAGCACCCTAACTACACTAGATATCCCTTTCCTCACACTAATAAATGCTAAATGACACTTTGTAGCACAAGTCACAGAACTGCTTCCACTCTCTTCCATGTCCCTGTATTACAATGCTAGGAATTTGGCAGGGGCTATCTTATATACTGGGGGGCGTATTCACTAATGATTGGCCTCTTGACCCCCTAGTCACTCCAATCACATTCCTAGCATTCTCCTGCCCCCTCAATTGGCTTTTACTGATGGTTCTGGTCCAATCACGGGCTTTTAAAGCCCATTTCCTGTCCCATTGCATTTTGGTCGGTTCTGGTTGCCGAATTCCGAACTTTTTCAGCAAAAAGTTTGGAATTCGGCCGAACCTCAAACAGCCAATGTTCGGGTCGAACCAATGGTCGACCCGAACCGTTCAATCATCCCTAGTGATGAGGGGTGATGGGGAGAGATGAGGAGCGATAAGGGGCGATGAGAGGTGATGAGGAGAGATGAGAGGTGATAAGAAGAGATGAAATGTGATGAGGAGTGATGTGGGGCGATGAGCAGTGATGTGGGGCTGTGAAGAGTGATGAAGAGAGATGGGGAGTGAAGAGGAGCAGTGAGGGGTGATGAGGAGAGATGAGGGGTGATGAGATGCGATGAGGGGTGATGAGAAGCGATTAGAGGCGATGAGGAGTGATGAGAGGCATTGAGGGGTGATGAGGAGAGATCAGGGGTGATGAGGAGCGATGATGGGGGATGAGGAGCAATGAGAGGTGATGAGATTCAATGAGAAGCATTGAGGAGTGATGAGGAGCGATGAGGGGTGATAAGGGGCAATGAGGAGCAATGAGGGTTGATGGGGAAAGATGAGAGGTGATGAGCAGATATGAGGAGCGATGAGGGGTGATGAGGAGAGATGAGGAGCATTGAGGAGCGATAAGAGGTGATCAGAGGTGATGAGGGGTGATGAAGAGATGAGGGGTAATGGAGAGAGATGAGGGGTGGTAAGGAGCGATGAGAGGTGATCAGAGGCGATGAAGAGTGATGAAGAGATGAGAGGTGATAAGGAGTGATGAGGGGTGATGGAGAGAGATGTGGGTTGATAAGGAGTGATGATGAGCATTGAGGGGTAATGAAAAGCGATGAGGTGCGATGAGGACTGATGAGTGGTGATTGGGAGAGATGAGAGGTGATGAGGGGTGATAAGGAGTGTAGAGGAGCATTGATGGGTGATGAGAAGTGATGAGGGGGGATGAGGATTGATCAGTAGTGATGAGGAGCAATGAGGGATTATGAGGAATGATGAGGAGCGATGAAGAGCAATAGGGGTGATGAGGAGAGATGAGGGGTGATGAGGAGCGACGAGAGGCATTGAGGAGTGATGTGAGGAGTGATGAGAAGAAATGAGGGGCAATGTGAGGAGTGAGGGCTATGAAGAGTGATAAGAGGAGATGGGGAGTGAAAAGGAGCAGTGAGGGGTAATGAGGAGAGATGAGGGGTGATGAGGAGCAATGAGGGGTGATGAGGAGCGATGAGAGGCGATGAGGAGTGATTAGAGGCATTGAGGGGTGATGAGGAGAGATCAGGGGTGATGAGGAGCGATGAGGGGGGATGAGAGGTGATGAGATTCAATGAGGAGCATTGAGGAGTGATGAGGGGTGATAAGGGGCAATGAGAAGCAATGAGGGTTGATGGGGAAAGATGAGAGGTGATGAACAGATATGAGGAGCGATGAGGGGTGATGAGGAGAGATGAGGAGCATTGAGGAGTGATGAGAGGTAATCAGAGGTGATGAGGGGTGATGAAGAGATGAGAGGTGATGAGGAGCATTGAGGGGTAATGAAAAGCGATGAGGTGCGATGAGGAGTGATGAGGGGTGATAGGGAGAGATGAGAGGTGATGAGGGGTTATAAGGAGTTTAGAGGAGCATTGAGGGGTGATGAGAAGTGATGAGAGGCGATGAGGAGAGATCAGGAGTGATGAGGAGCAATGAAGGGTGATTAGGAGCAATGAGGGATTATGAGGAAAGATGAGGAGCGATGAAGAGCAATAGGGGTGATGAGGAGAGATGAGGGGTGATGAGCAGCGACGAGAGGCATTGAGGAGTGATGTGAGGAGTGATGTGAAGAAATGAGGGGCAATGCGAGGAGTGATGTGGAGAGATGGGGAGCGATGAGAGGCATTGAGGGGTGATCATGAGAGATGAGGAGTGATGAGAGGAGAGATGAGGAGTGATGAGGAGAGATGAGAGGCGATGAGGAGGGGTGATGAGAAGTGATGAGGAAAGAGGAGGAGAGATGAGGACTGATGAGGAGAGATAAGAGGCGACGAGAAGTGATGAGGAGAGATGAGAGGCGATGAGGAATGAGGAGGGGTGATGAAAAGTGATGAGGAGAGATGAGAGGCGATGAGAAGTGATGAGGAATGAGGAGGGGTGATGAAAAGTGATGAGGAGATGATGAGGAGAGATGAGAGGCGATGAGGAATGAGGAGGGGTGATGAAAAGTGATGAGGAGTGATGAGGAGAGATGAGAGACGATGGGGACTGATGAGGAGAGATGAGCAGTGATGAGGAGAGATGAGAGTCGATGAGGAGTGATGAAGGGAGATGAGAGTCGATGAGGAGTGATGAGGGGAGATGAGGAGTGATGAGGAGAGATGAGGAGAGATGAGGAGCAATGAAGGGTGATTAGGAGCAATGAGGGATTATGAGGAAAGATGAGGAGCGATGAAGAGCAATAGGGGTGATGAGGAGAGATGAGGGGTGATGAGCAGCGACGAGAGGCATTGAGGAGTGATGTGAGGAGTGATGTGAAGAAATGAGGGGCAATGCGAGGAGTGATGTGGAGAGATGGGGAGCGATGAGAGGCATTGAGGGGTGATCATGAGAGATGAGGAGTGATGAGAGGAGAGATGAGGAGTGATGAGGAGAGATGAGAGGCGATGAGGAGGGGTGATGAGAAGTGATGAGGAAAGAGGAGGAGAGATGAGGACTGATGAGGAGAGATAAGAGGCGACGAGAAGTGATGAGGAGAGATGAGAGGCGATGAGGAATGAGGAGGGGTGATGAAAAGTGATGAGGAGAGATGAGAGGCGATGAGAAGTGATGAGGAATGAGGAGGGGTGATGAAAAGTGATGAGGAGATGATGAGGAGAGATGAGAGGCGATGAGGAATGAGGAGGGGTGATGAAAAGTGATGAGGAGTGATGAGGAGAGATGAGAGACGATGGGGACTGATGAGGAGAGATGAGCAGTGATGAGGAGAGATGAGAGTCGATGAGGAGTGATGAAGGGAGATGAGAGTCGATGAGGAGTGATGAGGGGAGATGAGGAGTGATGAGGAGAGATGAGGAGTGATGAGGAGAGATGAGAGTCGATGAGGGGAGATGAGAGTCGATGAGGGGAGATGAGGAGTGATGAAAAGTGATCAGGAGCGATGAGGAGTGATGAGGTGAGATGAGAGGAGTGATGAGGAGAGATGAGAGTCGATGAGGGGAGATGAGAGTCGATGAGGAGTGATTAGGGGAGATGAGGAGTGATGAAAAGAGATGAGAGTTGATCAGGAGTGATGAGGAGAGATGAGGAGCGATGAAGAGAGATGAGAGTCGATGAGGAGTGATGAGGAGAGATGAGAGACAATGAGGAGTGATGAGTAGAGATGAGGAATGAGGAGGGGTGATGAAAAGTGATGAGGAGCGATGAGGAGTGATGAGGTGAGATGAGAGGAGTGATGAAGTGTAGAACCTCTGCCATGTATTTTCTGTAGTATGGATCTCTGATCTCCGGCTCTGGGAGTGATGCTGAGGACACATTATTATTCCAGCTTCTCCTGTCTGCCCCTCCCCCAATCCACATTCAACTGACAAACGGAAGGAGCTGGGTAGAAAATTGTCAGCCGAACAGCAGCTGCATCCAATCAGATGTGCCATTGAATGTGATGTCATCCAAACCGATGTAACAATTATTAATTTATTCAAAACTAAAAAAGAAACACAATAGCAACAAATACAGATCATTGGATGATGATAATAATAATATATGGTGGGGAGGGGGGGGGGGGTCATATAACAAGGATGATGATGAGGATATATAGAGGGGGGAGGGGGTCATATAATAAGGATTATGATAGTGATGATGATGGTGATGAGGACATATTGAATCGGGGGGGGGGGGGGGTCATTTAGTGAGGATGATGATAGTGGTGATGATAATGAGGATATATAGAAGGGTGAGAGAGGGTCAGATAATAAGGATGAGGATGATGATAGTGATAATGATGAGGAGGATATATAAAAGGGGGGTCATATATTGAGGATGAGGACAGCGATGATGATGATGATATATAGAAGGGTGGGAGGGGGATATATAATGAGGAGGATGATGATGAGGATATATAGAAGGGGGAAGGGGCATATAATGAGGATGATGGTGATGAGAAGGAGGATATATAGAAGGGGATATATAATGAGGATGATGATAGTGGTGATGATATATAGAAGTGGGGGAAGGGTCATATAATGACGATGATGATAGTAATGATGATGATGAGGATATATAGAATGGGGGAGGGGGCATATAATGAGGATGGTGGTGATGAGGAGGAGGATATATAGAAGGGGGAGGGGGATATATAATGAGGATAATGATAGTGATGATGATATATAGAAGTGGGGGAGGGGTCATATAATGAGGATGATGACAGTGATGATGATGATGGTGATATATAGAAGTGGGGGAGGGGTCATATAATGAGGATGATGACAGTGATGATGATGATGGTGATATATAGAAGTGGGGGAGGGGTCATGTTATGTAATGAGAATGAACACAGTGATGATGATGATGAGGATATATAGAAGGGGGGTGAGAGAGGGTCATATAATAAGGATGAGGATGATGATAGTGATAATGATAAGGATATATAGAAGGGGGGGGGGCATATAATGAGGATGAGGAGGAGTAGGATATATAGAAGGGGGGAGGGGGATATATAATGAGGATGAGGATAGTGATGATGATATATAGAAGTGGGGGAGGGGTCATATAATGAGGATGATGATAGTGATGATGATATATAGAAGTGGGGGAGGGGTCATATAATGAGGATGATGATAGTGGTGATGATGGTGATATATAGAAGGGGGAGGGGATATATAATGAGGATGATAACAGTGGTGATGAAGATGAGGATATATAGAAGAGTGGGAGAGGGTCATATAATAATGATGAGAATGAAGATAGTGACTGATAATGATGATGAGGATATACAGAAGGGGGTCATTAAATGAGGATGATGATAGTGATGAACTCATGATTATGAGGATATATAGAAGGGGGGGGGGGGGGTCATATAAAAAGTATGAAGATAGTGATGATGATGATCATATATAGAAGGGGGTATGGGGGATATATAATGAGGAGGATGATGATGATGATATATAGAAGGGGGAGGGGGTCATATTATAAGGATGATGATAGTGGTGATGATGATGAGGATATATAGAAGGGGGGTCATATATTGGAGATGAGGATGATAGTGATGATGATGAGGATATATAGAAGGGGGGTCATATATTGGGGATGAGGATGATGATAGTGATGATGAGGCTATATAGAAGGGGGAGGGGACATATAATGAGGATGATGGTGATGAGGAGGAGGATATATAGAAGGGGATATATTATGAGAATGATGATAGTGGTGATGATTAGGATATATAGAAGGGGGAGGGGACATATAATGAGGATGATGGTGATGAGGAGGAGGATATATAGAAGGGGATATATTATGAGAATGATGATAGTGGTGATGATTAGGATATATAGAAGGGGGAGGGGACATATAATGAGGATGATGGTGATGAGGAGGAGGATATATAGAAGGGGATATATTATGAGAATGATGATAGTGGTGATGATCATGAGGATATATAGAAGGAGGGTGAGAGGGGGTCAAATAATAAGGATGAGGATGATGATAGTGATGATGATAAGGATATATAGAAGGGGGGGGGGCATATAATGAGGATGAGGAGTAGTAGGATATATAGAAGGGGGAGGGGTATATATAATGAGGATGATGATAGTGATAATGATATATAGAAGGGGAGGGGATATATAATGAGGATGATGACAGTGATGATGATGATGATAATAGATAGAAGGAGGAAGGGGATATAATGATGATGATAATAATATATAGAAGGGGGGGGGGCATATAATGAGGATGAGGAGTAGTAGGATATATAGAAGGGGGAGGGGTATATATAATGAGGATGATGATAGTGATAATGATATATAGAAGGGGAGGGGATATATAATCAGGATGATGACAGTGATGATGATGATGATAATAGATAGAAGAAGGAAGGGGATATAATGATGATGATAATAATATATAGAAAGGGGGGGGGCATATAATGAGGAGTAGTGATATATATAGAAGGGGGAGGGGTATATATAATGAGGAGGATGATGATAGTGATAATGATATATATAAGGGGAGGGATATATAATCAGGATGATGACAGTGATGATGATGATGATTATATATTGAAGGACGAAGGGGATATAATGATGATGATGATAATATATAGAAGGGGGGAGGGGGTCATATAATGAAAAGCTCAGATTTCTATGAATCTTTTGTAAATCAGGTGTCACCCCCCCCCCCCATGTCACATGACTTGGGGTGACATTTGGGAAAGGTGTGCAGGTGAGAGCCCCGCCCCTGTGCCTTCTGCAGCCTCCTATTGGCTGAGTGTAGAGCAGAGGGCGTGGCTCCTGTCTCTCGCACTCTCTGCTCGCTGTCATCTTAGTACATCGGAGCTGTGAGCGGTGAAATGTCGGAGAGGAGCGGAGCTCGTACTTCATTCACCATCCGGGACATCCTGAACATGGACTGTGCGGACTGCGAGGAGGACTGCCACACATCCAAAGACGATCCACAGAGCCCAGATGGTGGGGGGCCCCAGGAGGACACAGAGGGGCCCCACTGGTACACTGACCAGGAGCCACACTCCGAGGGTGAGTCCAGGGGCCCTCATATACACCTCTCATAGGGGCCAATTTACTAACATGGAGAGAAAAGTCCAATAACATGGAAGACAATCTGATTCCCGCATAACGATCGGTACCCCACATCGCCCTATTCACTAAGAGGAGAAAACATCGTTATATTCCTCATTTCTATTTGTTTCTATCATTTACCACCGATCAGGATCGATTGTATTTATTCCACAACGAATCTCTAAAAATGTTTCATCCCACATCGATATCATCTGTCATAGATCATCAAATTATTATCTGTATACTCATCCATATCTATACAGCTATAATCCTCGATATACACCTCACTATACCTCTCTCTCTCTCTCTCTCTCTCTCTCTCTCTCTCTCTCTCTCTCTCTCTATATACATATATATATATATATATATATATATATATATATATATATATATACACCACTCTATATATATGTATATATATATATATATATATATATATATATATATATATACATATACACACCTCACTATACCACCTCTCTCTCTCTCTATATATATATATATATATATATATATATATATATAAACCTCACTATACCCCTATATATATCGATATACACCTCTCTCTATCTCTCTCTCTCTCTCTCTCTCTCTCTCTATATATATATATATATATATATATATATATATATATACATATATATATATATATATATATATATATATACACCTCATTGTACCACTCTATATATATCTATAATATACATCTCACTATTCCTCCTATATATATATATATATATATATATATATATATATATATATATATATATATATATATACACCTCACTATACCCCCTCTATATATATATATATATATATATATATATATATATATATATATATATACCTCACTATACCCCTATATATATATCGATATACACCTCACTATACCTCTCTCTCTCTCTCTATATATATATATATATATACATATATATATATATATTTACATACACCGCATTATACCCCTATATATATCTATATACACATCACTATACCTCTCTATATATATCTATATACACCTCACTATACCCCTCTATATATATCTATATACACCTCACTATACCACTCTATATATATCTATATACACCTCACTATACCCCTCTATATATATATATATATATATATATATATATATATATCTATATACACCTCACTATACCCCTCTATATATATATATATCTATATACACATCACTATATCCCTCTATATATATATCTATATACACCTCACTATACCCCTCTATATATATCTCTATATACACCTCACTATACCCCTCTATATATATATCTATATACACATCACTATACCTCTCTATATAGGTAATCACATTATTGGTATATACATCTATACTCCTCCCTCTATATATCTATATACATATTTTTTTCTTTTCTATAATTGATTTGTAATAGTTTTATATCTATCACATACAGTTCATGTTTTATATTATTATAATTGATCTCTTTATCTCTGTCTGTAATATTCCTCCAATATTAATCGATATCTTCGTATTCTTATCTTTATAAGGAATATCTATCACATGCAGTTCATATTTCATTATCTCCGATATACATCATCACATTGAGGCCGATTTGCTAAAAGAATTGAAAATCTTCGTACAATAAATTCATATATTTACCTCAATAATAAAAATAATAATGAAATTTGTGATCGGGAATTCGATCATTGAGGTGAAGCTTTACTATAGATCTTCCGATAATAGGGACATTTTCCTGACATACTATAGATCGTACAAAATAAATCTCAAAATATAAATCTTCCACTATACACATTGTGATCTCCTCCAGCCGATCTATAGATCGATGTCAGTGGAATATTTTCCTCCATCCCGATGTATATTCATCTCTATAGACAGTGATAAATGCGGACTGATTGATAAATACCGATCACAGAAATATTCCACATAAACATATAACGATCGTTCTCTTATCTCTGACTATCGGTCATCTTCTCTCATTTATGTATTTATATTATAAGAACATTCTCTGATATTCTATGTGGAATCGATATCACACAATTCACACATCGTTTATGTATTATCCATCACATCGTCATTATATCTAAAAAATTACTTCTCCCTGTATACTGTATATAGATTGTATATTATCTCCGACTAGTTATCGGTCAGTCTGTCTAATATCATCTGTATATAACACCAAAATATCGATACTGTTCGATTAATCTGATTAGAATTTATATCTGCGTATAAACTAGATATATACCCAACCCCTATATCTGTATATCCGACCTATACCTGTAAATCTATATATATCCAACCTACTTATCTGTGTGTCTACAATTAGTAGTTCTATCGATAGTGATAGATGATAGATAATATGATTATCCAATATCCCTCTGATAATCTCCTCCAGAGATGGAATGGGGGATAATAGAATCGATCTGGGAGATGATGTCTGGTGATCAGGATGAGGAGATATCAGATGCTGCAGAAGAAACTGAATATTTCTTCAATGTATTAGTAGTTCTTCTATCTATCTATCTTTCTATCTATCTATCTATCTATCTATCTATCTATCTATCTATCTATCTATCTATCTATCTATCTATCTATCTATCTATCTTTCTGTCTGTCTGTCTGTCTGTCTGTCTGTCTGTCTGTCTGTCTGTCTGTCTGTCTGTCTATCTATCTATCTTCAAACCTTTTCTATCTATCTATATGTCTATCTGTCTATCTATCTATCTATCTATCTATCTATCTATCTATCTATCTATCTATCTATCTATCTATCTATCTATCTATCTATCTATCTATCTATCTATTATTATATGAGAGAGAGAAATATCTATAAAATACAAGAGAGTTAAGAGGGCCCTGCTAATAAAAACCTTATATCTATCTATCTATCTATCTATCTATCTATCTATCTATCTATCTATCTATCTATCTATCTATCTATCTATCTATCTATCTATCTATCTATCTATCTATCTATCTATCTATCTATCTATCTATCTATCTATCTATCTATCTATCTATCTATCTATCTATCTATCTATCTATCTATCTATCTATCTATCTATCTATCTATCTATCTATCTATCTATCTATCTATCTATCTATCTATCTATCTATCTATCTATCTATCTATCTAGATCTAGATCATATCTTTCCATCTATCTATCTATCTATCTATCTATCTATCTATCTGTCTGTCTGTCTGTCTGTCTGTCTGTCTGTCTGTCTGTCTGTCTGTCTGTCTGTCTGTCTGTCTCTCTATAGCTAGTGATAGATAATATGATTATTATTATTTTTAGGGAAAATCTGATCCAATATCCCTCTGATAATCTCCTCCAGAGATGGAATGTGGGATAATAGAATCGATCTGGCAGATGATGTCTGCTGATCGGGGTGAGGAGATATCAGATCCTGTAGAAGAAACTGATAGAATATTTCTTCCATATGTGTGAGATCTCCATAGATCTGTGGGGAATATTCTGTATATATTATATAATAGATAATCATTACACAGACACAGTGGGGTTGATATACTCAAACTGGAGAGTGCAGAATCTGGTGCTGCTGTGCAGGTAGCCAATCAGCTTCCAGGTCAAAGCTTAATTAAACAAGCTGAAGTTAGAAGCGGATTGGCTCTCATGCACAGCTGTACCGGATTTCTGTGTACTCCAGTTTTAGTAAGGAGACCCCATAGTATACATATATATACAGACATGGATCTCAAATCCCTTCCCATATAAGTGTGAGATGGGGGGGGGGGGGGTTGTGAAGAATAGCTGTGGGACATAGAAGTTCTGTACCATTTATTTTACTACTGGACCCTCATCTACAACTCATTATCTGCATGATCCAATATAATGATGTATAGCTGACATTGCACCATGATCTGATCTAGACCAGATGATCTGGTTGTGATTGTACAATGTATGATATGTGATCTGGCTGTGATTGTGCAATGTATAGTCAGTGATCTGGTTGTGATTGTACAATGTATGGTTGGTGATCTTGTTGGTATTATACAGTGTATGGTCTGTGATCTGGTTGTGATTGTACAATGTGTGGTTGGCGTCTGGTTGGTATTATACAATGTATGGTTGGTGATCTGGTTGTGATTGTACAATGTATAGTCAGCGAACTGGTTGGGATTGTACAATGTATAGTCAGCGAACTGGTTGGGATTGTACAATGTATGGTTGGTGATCTTGTTGGTATTGTACAATGTATGGTTGGTGATCTGGTTGGTATTGTACAATGTATGGCTGGTGATCTGGTTGGTATTGTGCAATGTATGGTCTGTGATCTGGTTGTGATTGTACAGTGTATGGTCTGTGATCTGGTTGTGATTGTACAATGTATGGTTGGTGATCTGGTTGGTATTGTACAATATATGGTTGGGGATCTGGTTGTGATTGTACAATGTATGGTTGGTAATGTACAATATTTTGGACGATGATCTGGAACTGATGATCTGTTTTCTTTGTCCAGAGTATCCCATGGAGCCGAAGGCTGAGGAGAAGTCTGGGAAGAAGAGGACCAGGGCGGCCTTTTCCCATGCTCAGGTCTATGAGTTGGAGAGAAGGTTCAGTCTTCAGAGATATCTCTCAGGACCAGAAAGGGCCGACCTGGCTGCAGCCCTAAAGCTCACAGAGACCCAGATTAAGATCTGGTTCCAGAACCGGCGATACAAGACCAAGAGGAAAATGATGGCAAAGCAGCAGGCCAACAAAGCCCAGGAGGCCCCGGCCAGGCAGGTGGCAGTGAGGGTCCTGGTGAAGGATGACCAGAGACAATACTGCCCAGAGGAGTTTCTGTGCCCCTCCTTGCTGTCACTATACCAGGCCTACCAGTATTACCCATTCCTGTACCGGGTACCCGCCTGGTCCCCCCACATCTAGCCCTCAGCATGGAACCCATTGCCTCTGACTCAACCTGAAAGGGGTGAGAAGAACTTTGGCCATCATTCCTCTTCCTCCCTCCATACTGGTCACCTACCTACCTGGCCTAAGATAGAAGTGGCAGCAAATTGTTCCTGCTCAGTCCTTCTGCCCCCCCCCCCCAGTATATGTGGGGTGACTCCTATGTCCTACTGAAACCCTAAAATATTCCCCTGAGGAAGGGAGTTCATCCTGAGACCAAAGACAAGAACCCTGGGGCCATCCATGTGCTGGGAACACCACAAGCCAATGGGAAACATTCTCAATGCTTCTGACTGAAATATTTCTTTATTTGTAGAGTGGATGGACCTAATATAGCCTGAGTCCCAGTGCCTTGTACAGACTGGTCTATACTGGATGCCAGTGCCTGTCTTGTACTGGGCAGGATGGAGTACAGACTGATCTATAATGGTTCCCAGTGCCTGCCTTGTACTGGGGAGGATGGAGTACAGACTGATCTATAATGGTTCAGAGTGCCTGCCTTGTACTGGGGAGGATTGGGTACAGACTGATCTAAAATGGTTCCCAGTGCCTGCCTTGTACTGGGGAGGATGGAGTACAGACTGATCTATTATGGTTCCCATGCCTGCCTTGTACTGGGCAGAATGGAGTACAGACTGATCTATAATGGTTCCCAGTGCCTGCCTTGTACTGGGGAGGATGGAGTACAGACTTATTTATAATGGTTTCCAGTGCCTACCTTGTACTGGGCAGTATGGAGTACAGACTGATCTATAATTGTTCCCAGTGCCTGCCTTGTACTGGGGAGGATTGGGTACAGACTGATCTAAAATGGTTCCCAGTGCCTGCCTTGTACTGGGGAGGATGGAGTACAAACTGATCTATTATGGTTCCCAGTGCCTGCCTTGTACTGGGCAGAATGGAGTACAGACTGATCTATAATGGTTCCCAGTGCCTGCCTTGTACTGGGGAGGATGGAGTACAGACTTATTTATAATGGTTTCCAGTGCCTACCTTGTACTGGGCAGTATGGAGTACAGACTGATCTATAATGGTTCCCAGTGCCTGCCTTGTACTGGGGAGGATGGAGTACAAACTGATCTATAATGGTTCCCAGTGCCTGCCTTGTACTGGGGAGGATGGAGTACAAACTGATCTATAATGGTTCCCAGTGCATGCCTTGTACTGGGGAGAATGGAGTACAGACGTATCTATAATGGTTCCCAGTGCCTGCCTTATATACTGGGGAGGATGGAGTACAGACTGATCTATAATGGTTCCCAGTGCCTGCCTTGTACTGGGGAGGTTGAAGTACAGACTGATCTATAATGGTTCCCAGTGCCTGCCTTGCACTGGGCAGGATGGAGTACAGACTGATCTATAATGATGGAGACTGGTCTAAAATGGTTCCCAGTGCTTGCCATGTATTGGGCAGGATGGAATACAGACTGGTCTATAATGGAAGAGTACAGACTGATCTATACTGGATCCCAGTGCCTACCTCCTACTGGGCAAGATGGAGTACAAACTGATCTATAATGATGGAGTACAGACTGATCTATACTGGATCCCAGTGCTTGCCTCATACTGGGCAGCATGGGATATAGACTGCTCTATAATAAGTCTCAGTTCCTGTCTTGTATTGGGCAGGATGGAGTGCAGACTGGTCTATAATGGGTCTCAGTGCCTGCCTAGTACTTGACAGGAGGAGTACAGACTGGTCTATAATGGGGCCTTCCTTGTACTGGGCAGGATGAAGTACAGACTGGTCTATACTGGTCCCAGTGTCCGCCTTGTACTGGGCAGGATGAGGTACAGACTCAACTATACTGGTCCCAATGCCAGCCTTGTACTAGGCAGGGATGAGTACAAACTGGTCTATACTGGGTCCCAGGGCCTGCCTTGTACTGGGCAGGATGAAGTAGAGACTGGGCTATACTGGTCCCAGTGCCTGCCTTGTACTGGGCAGGATGGAGTACAGACTAGTCTATACTGTGTCCCAGTGCCTGCCTTGTACTGGGCAGGATGGGCTGCTGACTGGGCTATACTGGTCCCAGTGCCTGCCTTGTACTTGGCAGGATGGAGTAGAGACTGGGCTATACTGGTCCCAGGATGAAGTACAGACTATATCCCAGTGCCTGCCTTGTACTGGGCAGGATGGAGTACAGACTGGGCTACACTGGTCCCAGTGCCTACTTTGTACTGGGCAGGATGTAGTATCAGCATTGAGGTGTGTTGTTACTGTGAACGATCTGCTGGATTTATCCTCCAGATCTCAGTGCACTTATTGTAAATATCGGACCGATCGCCCCATACATTGTAATTTATTAGACTGATGACTGATTTATGGCTTTGCAGTCCGAAGTAAAAGTTTATTCTTCAATTTCTGAACCGTTTGCTTTATTGTTGATCGATTTACAACCCGATATCCCCGATTCCCCCAGATTGTACCCCCTGCGTATAGCGGCTCCTCGACTTTCACTGACTTTTATTATTTGCTTTTTGTTGATATTTATTTACATAACAAATCGGAGGAGGTCTCTGATTGGTCGTTCACTAAATACAACTGAAATGCAATTATCGATATACAAAGAGACAGATTTATTTTATTCGTTTTTTTTTTCTGTTTCAATTGATTTTTATTGGAGGTTTTCCGATTATTAATTATTTCTATATTTAAAAAAAAAAAAATCGGAATGACTTCTCTGTAATAAATGTTTGTAATTCACAAATTACAAATTCACAAGTCATTTATCGGTCCACATCGAACAGTCTCACCTCCCAGAAAACATCATTCAATCCGGATTGTGCTGTCAGTGACCGATTCCTCCATACACCCGATCCCGGTTGGCGGTCAGGAGATGATCTCACATTCCTTTTCTGGTATATAATTGCAGTTATGGCATTCCTATATTCCCGATATCGGGCGATGTATGAAGGAGGCGATATATATCGGCAAATCATTCCTTCTTGTGTGGGTTGACACCGCCCTCCTCCTGGTGCGATCTGTCAGAAATCTCCTCCTAACGATAATAATCGGTGCGGAGCTGCCATGATCGGCCATGGATTCTACCAGGACTGTGCGATAAAATAAGAGATTGTTCTCATCCATCGGACGAAAATCTACAAAAATACAATTATAACATCTATCCATGGAGGGATCATATAATATGACAATATAGAATGTGATATAATATAAGATAATATAATATAAAATAATAATACAATATAAAATTATATAATCGCAATTATTGAAACATAAAAAAATTATAATATAATAAAATAAAATGTGATATACGTTATTGAAACATAATAAAATATAATGTGATGTAATATAATATAATTAATATAATATAAAATAATATAATCGAAATGATTGAAACGTAAAAAAATTATAAAATAATAAAATAAAATGTGATATAATGTACGTTATTGAAACATAATAAAGTATAATGTGATGTAATATAATATAATATAATGTAATATAATATAATGTGATATCATTTAATGTACATTATTGAAACATGATACATTATAATGTGGTATAATATAATATAATATAATGCGATATAATATCATGTAATATAAAATAAAAATATAATATAATGCAATATAATTTTGTATAAAAACCACAAGTGATATAATAATATAATAAAATGTAAGGTATTGGAACATAATAAAATATATAATGTGATATATTATAATTTATAATGTAATGTCAAATAATATAATATAATGTGATATAAAATAATATAATGTGATATAATATAATGTAAGTTATTAAAACATAATGAAATATAATGTGATATAATGTATATAATGTATATGTAATGTAACATGATATAATTGATAATGTGATATATTATAATGTAAGTTATTGAAATATAATATAATATAATATATAATGTAATATAAAATAATAATATAATCTAAGATAATATAATGTAAGTTATGGAAACCTAATAAAATATGATAAAATCTAATATTATACTATTTAATGTAATTCGGTTTAATTTAGGTAATATGTAAAGTAATGAAATATAATATAATGTCATAAGATTAGGTGTTACAATATAGTATAAGTAATATATTATCTAACATCAAATAATAAAATATAATATAACGAAATGTAACATAATATAAAATAATATAACATATCCAGCCAGGTTATAAGAGGAGGCAGCGGAATAGTAATTCTGAAGCTGATTTCGGAATGGTCCCCCAGAATAAAAGATCGGCTTCCATCGTCCGATCATGTGGAATCCTCTCTTTGATTGGATATCGATATCTTGACTCTTCTCCGTGATTGGACGTTGAAGTGATCTTTTCTGTCCTTAAAGTTATCAATGTTCACTGGTTCTGCATTCTGATTGGTGGATTCCTCTCTCTTTTCCCCACATGCAGTGTACAAGATTGGGAAGTGACATTATCTAGCTGTAGAACTACAACTCCCATCCTCCTCTGTTACAACACACTGTCAGCGATCTCTCTGCTGTGACAGGAAATATGAGAAGGTTGAAGAATTTTATTTTCAGTATCTCAGTATTTTATATCTCAGAGTTTTATATCTCAGAATTTTATAGTTTATATCTCGGCATATTGCATCTCAGCATTTTATATCTCAGCAGTTATATTTCAGCAGTTTATATCTCTGCAGTTTATATCTCAGCAGTTATATTTCAGCAGTTTATCTTAGCTGTTATTTTAGCAGTTATATCTCAGCAGTTTATGCAGTTTTATCTCAGCAGTTTATATCTCAGCATTTTATATCTCAGCAGTTATATTTCAGCAGTTTATATCTCTGCAGTTTTATCTCGGCAGCTATATCTCAGCAGTTTATATCTTAGCTGTTATTTTAGCAGTTATATCTCAGCAGTTCTAACTCAGCAGTTTATATCTCAGCAGTTTATATCTCAGCAGTTTTATCTCTGCAGTTTTATCTCTGCATTTTATATTTCAGCAGTTATATCTCAGCAGTTATATCTCATCATTTTATATCTTAGCAGTTATACGTCAGCAGTTTATATCTTAGCAGTTCTATCTCAGCAGTTCTATCTCAGCAGTTTATTCCTCTGCAGTTTTATCTCAGCAGTTCTATCTCAGCAGTTTATCAGCAGTTATATCTCAGCAGTTTATATCTCAGCATTTTATATCTCAGCAGTTATATTTCAGCAGTGCAGTTTATATCTCAGCAGTTTTATCTCAGCAGCTATATCTCAGCAGTTATATCTCAGCAGTTCTATCTCTGCAGTTTTATCTCAGCATTTTATATTTCAGCAGTTATATCTCAGCAGTTTTATCTCATCATTTTATATCTTAGCAGTTATACGTCAGCAGTTTATATATATCAGCATTTTATAACTCAACATTTTATATCTCAGCAGTTATATTTCAGCAGTTTATATCTCTGCAGTTTATATCTCAGCAGTTCTATCTCAGCAGTTTATATCTCTGCAGTTTTATCTCAGCAGTTTATATCTCTGCAGTTTTATCTCAGCAGTTTATATCTCTGCAGTTTTATCTCAGCAGTTCTATCTCAGCAGTTTATATCTCAGCAGTTTACATCTCAGCAGGCAGCCTCACACCTTGCAGGATCTGTAATCACATCTCATACAGGAAAGCCGCATATGGGGGAGGGGGTCTCCAGACTTCCAGGTAAATTGATGCAAATGGGAATATTTTTACCACAATTCTGCTGTTATGAGATTTAAAAGTAAAACCAATGCAAAGCAGAGAGAGTGCTGGATGAAGTGGACACTGATGAGACCTGATATGGGGAGGACAGTCTGCCTGCTGAGAGCAGTCATCAGGATATGATCTCAGGAGGGGATGGGGGGGAAGGTTGGGGGGGGGGGGATATCCAGCACCTCAAATGCCCCCCTATCTGTGTTCACCCTCCATAATCAGGAAGGAAGCGGTTTAATTCCATCTGCTAACCCCTCCCCCACCCCTCTGGGTGCTCAGAGTATATAGCTGTATACGGCACTGCGTTAGGTTAACTGACAACTGCGCGGTCGTGCGACGCTGTACCCCGAAAAAATATACGCCCTTTTTTCCCCCACAAATAGAGCTTTCTTTTGGTGCTATTTGATCAAATTTTTTTTTTTTTTTGCACTATAAACAAAAAAAGAGCAACCATTTTGAAAACAAACAAACAAACAAACAAAAAACAATATTTTTTTACATTCTGCTATATAACATTCCCAATAAAAATATATATAATTTTTCATCAATTTAGGCCATTTTGTATTCTGCTACATATTTTTGGTAAAAAAAAATCACACAAATTGTATATGATTGGTTTGCGCAAAAGTTATCGCATCTACAAACTAGGGGAAAGATTTTTGTCACTTTTATTTACATTAGTCTTTGTCTTTGAAGAGCTTGCAATCTAAGGGCCCTAACTCACAATCTAGGGCCAATCTAAACAGGAGCCAATTAACCTACCAGCATATCTGTGGAGTGTTGGGGGGAATAGGGAGCACCCAGAGGAAACCCACGCAGGCACATGGAGAACATGCAAACTCCATGCAGATAAAGGGAAATGAAGGGGGAGGTGAGAAAGAGAAGAAGGAGAAGAGAAGAAAAGAAGAGGGGAAGGGAAGAAGAAGAAGTAGAAGAAAGGAGAGAGAGAGGAGGAAGAGAAGGAGGAGAAGAGAAGGAGAAGAAGAGGGGAGGAGAAGAAGTAGAATTAGAAGAAAGGAGAGAGAGGGGAAGAAGAGAAGGAGGCGAAGATAATGGAGGAGAAGAGAATGGAAGAGAAGGAGAAGAATAGAATGGAAGAGAAGAAAAGAAGAGGGGAGGGGAAGAAGTAGAAGAAAAGAGAAGAGAATGGGGAGAAGAGAAGAGAAGAGGGGAGGGGAAGAAGAAAAAGTAGAAGAAAGGAGAGAGAGAAGAGGAAGAGAAGGAGGAGAAGAGAATGGAAGAGAAGAGAAGAAGAGGGGAGGGGAAAAAGTAGAAGAAAAGAGAGAGAGAGAGAAAAGGAAGAGAAGAGAAAGAGGATAAAAGAAGAGGAGGAGAACAGAAGAAAAGAAGAGGGGAAGAAGAAGTAGAAGAAAAGAGAGAGAGAATAGGAAGAGAAGAGAAGAAAATAGAGAGAGAACAAGAGAAGAGAATGTGGAGAAGAGAAGGGAAGAAGGAGAAGAAAAGAAGAGGGGAGGGGAAGAAGAAGAAGTAGAAGAAAGGAAAGAGAGAAGAGGAAGAAAAGGAGGAGAAGAGAATAGAAGAGGAAGAGAAGAAGAGGGGAGGGGAGGGGAGGGGAAGAAGTAGAAGAAAAGAGAGAGAGAAAAGGAAGAGAGGAGAAAATAATAGGAGGAGAAGAGAAGAAAAGAAGAGGGAGGGGAAGAAGAAGAAGTTGACGAAAAGAGAGAGAGAAGAGGAAGAGAAGAGAAGGAGGAGAAGAGATGAGAAGGAGGGAAAGAGAAGGAGGAGAAGAGAAGGAGAAGAAGAAGAGAAGAGAAAAGAAGAGAAGCAAAGAAGAGGGGAGGGGAAGAAGAATGAGAACAGAGAGAGGAAGAGAAGAGAAAAGGGAGGAGAAGAGAGAAGGAGAAGAGAAGAGAGAGAGAGAGAGAGAGAGAGAGAGAGGAAGAGAAGAGTAGATAAGAGAAGAGGGAGGAGAAGAGAAAAGAGAAGGAGGACAGGAGAAGAGAGAGAGGAAGAGAAGAGTAGAGAAGAGAAGAGGGAGGAGAAGAGAAGAGAGAAGGAGGAGAGAAGAGAAGAGAGAGGAGAAGAGAAGGAGGAGAAGAGAATAGAGAGAGGAAGAGAAGAGAGAGAGGAAGAGAAGAGTAGAGAAGAGAAGAGGGAGGAGAAGAGAAGAGAGAAGGAGGAGAAGAGAAGAGAGAGAGGAAGAGAAGAGAGAGGAGAAGAGAAGGAGGAGAAGAGAAGAGAGAGAGGAAGAGAAGAGAGAGAGAAAGAGAAGAGAAGAAAAGAGGGAGAAGAGAAGAGAGAAGGAGGAGAAGAGAAGAGAGAGAGGAAGAGAAGAGAGAGAGAAAGAGAAGAGAAGAAAAGAGGGAGAAGAGAAGAGAGAAGGAGGAGAAGAGAAGAGGGAGGAGGAGAGAAGGAGAAGAGAGAGAGAGGACAGAAGAGTAGAGAAGAGGGAGGAGAACAGAAGAGAGAAGGAGGAGAACAGAAGAGAGAGAGGAAGAGAAGAGAAGAAGGAGGAGAAGAGAAGGAGAAGAAGAAGAGAAGAGAAGGAGAAGAAGAAGCGAAGAGAATGCGGAGAAGAGAAAAGAAGAGAAGCAAAGAATAAAAGAAGAGGGGAGGGGAAGAAGAAGGAGAAGAGAGAGAGGAAGAGTAGAGATGAGAAGAGCAGAGAAGAGGGAGGAGAAGAGAGGAGGAGAAGAGAAGAGAGAGAGAGGAAGAGAAGAGTAGATAAGAGAAGAGGGAGGAGAAGAGAAGAGAGAGAGGAAGAGAAGAGTAGAGAAGAGTCCAAGAGGGAGGAGAAGAGAAGGAGGAGAAGAGAGAGAGGAAGAGAAGAGAAGAAAAGAGGGAGAAGAGAAGAGAGAAGGAGGAGAAGAGAGAGAGAGGAAGAGAAGAGTAGAGAAGAGGGAGGAGAAGAGAAGAGAGAAGGAGAAGAGAGAGAGGAAGAGAAGAGTAGAGAAGAGGGAGGAGAAGAGAAGAGAGAGAAGGAGAAGAGAGAGAGGAAGAGAAGAGTAGAGAAGAGAAGAGAAGAGGGAGGAGAACAGAAGAGAGAGAGAGGGAGAGAAGAGAAGAGGGAGGAGAAGAGAAGGAGGAGAAGAGAGAGAGAGGAAGAGAAGAGAAGAGGGAGGAGAACAGAAGAGAGAAGGAGGAGAAGAGAAGACGAGAAGAAAAGAAAGGAAGGGAATGTGTGATGAACAGCTGATGGATGAGAAGGGAAAGGAGTGTCTGTGATCTCTGAGGATTATATAAATGCTGATTCTCTACATTTTTTGATACTTTTGTTTGTTTGATACATCTCTACATCCCATACTTCACAGCAGCAGGAGAATATGGATTTTGAAAATATTATTACAAGAGAGACGAGAAAGAAAAGAAGGAGAAGAAAAGAAAGGAAGAGGGGAGGGGGGAGAAGAAGTGGAAGAGAAGAGAGAAGAGAAGAGAAGAGAAGGAGGAGAGAAGACAAAAAAAGAAGGGAAGAGAAGAGAAGGGAATGTGTCATGAACAGCTGATGGATGAGAAGGGAAAGGAGTGTCTGTGATCTCTGCAGATTATGCTGATTCTCTACATTTTTTTGATACTTTTGTTTATTTGTTTTTGTTTTTTTTGATACATCTCTACATCCCATGCTTCACAGCAGAACGAGAATATGGATTTTAAAATTAGTATTACAACCTTTTATTTCATTTTTTAGAAATCCATTCTTACAATTACTGAATACAAAAACGGAATTTTGCATTTATCATATCATTAATTTTATTATAGACTAGTTCTCATTCTAGATACAAATTAATAACATTTAAAATACATTCTTTTTTTTAATTTTGTTTTTGATTTGTGTCATATAAACTGATGAAGGCATGTACATGAAATGCGTCACTCGTGGAACACAGCCGGTATCCCGCCGAAAAATGCACTCGACGAACATGCTCCGTAAATTACATCAAGCCAGCTGATTGGCTGATCGTCATTTACTAAGCATGCGTAGTTCATCGGATGCATTACCCGACGAGAGACAGAGAGCAGAGGCACTCAAATCTAATGTCAGATTCTGCCTCGCTCTCTGCACTATCTGCGCATGCTCCCAATGGAAATCTATTCTTATTGGGCGGATTATTCTTATTTTAGATTCTTATTGGCAAATGGTGGGAATATTGTCAGGATTACAGAACACACAGCTCAGACCTGGACACATTAAAGGGGCACTCTGACCTGGACACATTAAAGGGGTACTCTGACCTGGACACTTTAAAGGGCCACTCTGACCGGGACACATTAAAGGGTTACTCTGACCGGGACACATTAAAGGGGTACTCTGACCGGGACACATTAAAGGGTTACTCTGACCGGGACACATTAAAGGGGTACTCTGACCGGGACACATTAAAGGGGCACTCTGACCGGGACACATTAAAGGGGCACTCTGACCGGGACACATTAAAGGGGTACCCTGACCGGGACACATTAAAGGGGCACTCTGACCGGGACACATTAAAGGGGTACTCTGACCTGGACACATTAAAGGGGCACTCTGACCGGGACACATTAAAGGGGTACTCTGACCGGGACACATTAAAGGGGTACTCTGACCTGGACACATTAAAGGGGCACTCTGACCGGGACACATTAAAGGGGTACTCTGACCGGGACACATTAAAGGGGTACTCTGACCGGGACACATTAAAGGGGTACTATGACCTGGACACATTAAAGGGGCACTCTGACCGGGACACATTAAAGGGGCACTCTGACCGGGACACATTAAAGGAGGGGTACTCTGACCTGGACACATTAAAGGGGCACTCTGACCGAGACACATTAAAGGGGTACTCTGACCGGGACACATTAAAGGGGTACTCTGACCTGGACACATTAAAGGGGTACCCTGACCGGGACACATTAAAGGGGCACTCTGACCGGGACACATTAAAGGGGCACTCTGACCTGGACACATTAAAGGGGCACTCTGACCTGGACACATTAAAGGGGTACTCTGACCTGGACACATTAAAGGGGCACTCTGACCGGGACACATTAAAGGGGTACTCTGACCGGGACACATTAAAGGGGTACTCTGACCTGGACACATTAAAGGGGCACTCTGACCGGGACACATTAAAGGGGTACTCTTACCTGGACACATTAAAGGGGTACCCTGACCGGGACACATTAAAGGGGCACTCTGACCGGGACACATTAAAGGGGCACTCTGACCTGGACACATTAAAGAGGCACTCTGACCTGGACACATTAAAGGGGTACTCTGACCTGGACACATTAAAGGAGGACTCTGACGGGGACACTGATGTAAAGGGGAACTCTAACGGGGACACTGATGTAAAGGAGGACTCTGGCGGGGACACTGATATAAAGGAGAACTCTGAAGGGGACACTGATGTAAAGGGGAACTCAAACGGGGACACTGATGTAAAGGAGGACTCTGAAGGGGACACTGATGTAAAGGAGGACTCTGACAGGGACACTGATGTAATGGGGAACTCTGATGGGGACACTGAAGTAAAGGAGGACTCTGACGGGGACACTGATGCAGTGGTGTATTTAGGTTTTGTGCTGCCCTAGGCCTGACTAAACTTGTGCACCCCCTAATTTAAATATGACCTACCCCTTTCTGTAAAGGCCACACCCCTTCCTGTTTCTGACACATTCTGTCATCTGTAAACCACAGACCACAACCACAGTGTATCAGTGCCCATTAGCGTAGCCTCATCAGTTCCCATAAGTTCAGCCTCATCAGTGCTCATCAATGCAGCCTTATTAGTGCCGCCTCATTACTGCCCATCAGTGCAGCCTCATCAGTGCAGCATATCAGTGTAGCCTCATCAGTGGCCCCCAGTGCAGCCTATCAGTGCCCATTAGTGCAGCCTAAGATATTTGGACTTGTGTTTGCTGCCACTGATTGTAATTATAGGAATATTTCACTTATTTGTATAATACCTAGGAAGTCCAGAGTCATTATAGAAATAAGTGAAATAATCAGTGGCAGCAAACACAAGTCCAAATATCTTATAAGATTGGAGTAATCTTCCTAATCCAGTGACATATTGCGATAGTACATCTGAGGTGAGCAGAAACAAAAAAATATTGCCATCATATACAATTAAAAGTCCTAATTGTATATGATGCAGTTCAGTATGCTCACTCAAGGACAAGGATGTTCAAAGAAATGAAATTATATTATTGACATGATTGCTGCCATACCTAGGGGCGGAGGAGGGTAGGCGGAGCATTAGGCTGCAGTGCCACACTTATTAGCATTGGCGGGTGTCGGGCCAGTTGTATTAAGTGTGGTTGGCGGCCTGCGGTCTGTCCGAATGACCTCACCTGCCGGTATTATTATACTGGCAGGTAGCTGTGTGAGTGCTTTATGTGGTTGCCAGACTTATTTGCCTCCTGGACCCATCCCTCTGGCCCAATTCGCCCCATAAGACTGGCACTATACTAAAAGTGTAGCGCAAGCCGGCGGGGACCCTTTTCGTGCCGGAGCAGGGGGGACGCTGTTTTTTTTTTTGTGTGCGGGGTTCAGCTTTTTTGCTGCCCGCCTGCAAAGTCCCGCCCTAGGCCTGGACCTTGTTGGACTCTGATGGGGACACGAATGTAAGGGGGGACTCTGACGGGGACACTGATGTAAAGGGGGACTCTGATGGGGACACTGATGTAAAGGAGAACTCTGATGGGGACACTGATGTAAAGGGGGACTCTTATGGGGACACTGATGTAAGGGGGGACTCTGACATGGACACTGATGTAAAGGGGGACTCTGATGGGGACACTGATGTAAAGGAGAACTCTTATGAGGACACTGATGTAAAGGAGAACTCTGATGGGGACACTGATGTAAAGGGGAACTCTTATTGGGACATTGATGTAAAGGGGAACTCTTATGGGGACACTGATGTAAAGGAGGACTCTGACGGCGACACTTATGTAAAGGGGGACTCTGATGGGGACATTGATGTAAAGGGGGACTCTGACGGGGGGACACTGATGTAAAGGGGGACACTGATGTAAGGGGGACTCTGACCGGAACACTGATGTATAGCAGAACTCTGATGGGGACACTGATGCAAGGGGGACTCTGAAGGGGACACAGCAGATGTAAAGAAGAACTCTGATGGGGACACTGATGTAAAGGAGGGCTCTGACAGGGACACTGATGTATAGAAGAACTCTGATGGGGACACTGATGCAAGGGGGACTCTGATGGGGACACTGATGTAAAGGAGAACTCTGATGGGGACACTGATGTAAAGGAGGACTCTGATGGGGACACTGATGTATAGAAGAACTCTGATGGGGACACTGATGTATAGAAGAACTCTGATGGGGACACTGATGTATAGAAGAACTCTGATGGGGACACTGATGTAAAGGAGGACTCTGATGGGGACACTGATGTATAGGAGAACTCTGATGGGAACACTGATGTAAAGGAGGACTCTGACGGGAACACTGATGTAAAAGGGAACTCTGACGGGGACACTGATGTAAAGGAGGACTCTGACGGGGACACTGATGGAAAGGGGAACTCTGATGGGGACACTGATTTAAAGGAGGACTCTGACGGGGACACTGATGTAAAGGGGGACTCTGATGGGGACACTAATGTAAAGGAGAACTCTGACGGGGACACTGATGTAAAGGAGGACTCTGACGGGGACACTGATGTAAAGGGGGATATTGATGTAAAGGGGGACTCTGATGGGGACACTGATGTAAGGGGGGACTCTGACGGGGACAATGATGTAAAGGAGGACTCTGACGGGGACACTGATGTAAAGGGGAACTCTAATGGGGACACTGATATAAAGGAGGACTCTGACAGGGACACTGATATAAAGGGGAACTCTGATGGGGACACTGATGTAAACGGGGACTCTGATGGGGACACTGATGTAAAGGGGGACTCTGATGGGGACACTGATGTAAGGGGGGACTCTGATGGGGACACTGATGTAAAGGGGGTTCTCTGATGGGGACACTGATGTAAAGGAGGACTCTGGCGGGGACACTGATATAAAGGAGAACTCTGAAGGGGACACTGATGTAAAGGGGGACTCTGATGGGGACATTGATGTAAAGGGGGACTCTGGGGACAATGATGTAAGGGGGACTCTGACGGTGACACTGATGTAAAGGGGGACTCTGATGGGGACACTGATGTACAGGGGGTTCTCTGATGGGGACACTGATGTAAAGGGGGACTATGATGGGGACTCTGATGTAAAGGGGGACTCTGATGGGGACATTGATGTAAAGGGGGACTCTGATGGGGACACTGATGTAAGGGGAGACTCTGACGGGGACACTGATGTAAAGGGGGACTCTGATGGGGACACTGATGTAAAGGGGGGATTCTGATGGGGACATCTGTCATTGGTCCTTTACCACAATCTGCGGAAAGCGTGATTCTGGGAGGATGTCCCTGTAAGCCCTCCCAGAATAAGCTGACCGAGCTGTTGCCGTCATTGGGCAAGTAGTTAATCCCTATAGTCTTAGCTATCCGATAGCGGAAGCGGGGCTTTGCATTACCTATGTTCCACAGTATTTGGCCAAAGACGATCACCATGCCAGTCCCTGTGAAAATTAGGCATTGCCCCCAAAAAATTTGTGTGGCTACTGGAGGTCCTCTAATATAAGTTTGCCAAGCATTTTACTACATTAACTACATTTATATTAACTTGGCCTGCTATGTTAAGGGCAGAGTCTTAGTCTGGAAATTTGAGGGTTTACAGCTTGGACCCCAAATGAGTCCGACCCCTTCCCTGCCATTGTCATTATTACAGTAACAGTGCATATTTTTAGCACTGATTACTGTAGTAATGTCACTGGTACCCCCAAAAGTGTCAAAAATGTCAGTTAGGGGTCCGATCTGTCCGCCCGCCGCAATATCGCAGTCCCGCTAAAAATCGCTGATCGCCGCCATTACTAGTAAAAAAAAAAAATTTAATAAAAATTACATAAATCTTTCCCGTAGTTTGTAGACACGATAACTTTTGCGCAAACCAATCAAAATACGCTTATTGGGATTTTTTTTTCTACCAAAAAAATGTAGCAGAATACATATTGGCCTAAAATGATGAAAACATTAGATTTTTAAATTTTTTTTTATTGGGAATGTTATATATCAGAATCTGGAAAATATTGTTTTTTTTTTTCAGAATTGTCACACTTTTTTTGTTTATAGCGCAATAAATAAAAATCGCACAGGTGATCAAATACCACCAAAAGAAAGCTCTAAAGATGGCCGGTCCGTGACTGCTCCACTTATGCAGAGCGGACACAGACACAGCCGCAGCCAGCTTGCCTTTATGGGTGGTCACTCCACATACAGCCTATGTGACAGCCCTCATCAGCGGGGACTCTGATACATGGGGCAGGTGGCTCCGATTGCCGCCTGACACCCACGATCGCTCCCCCGCTGAGAGAGAAGAACGGACGGCTGTTGTAAACACAGCTGACCGTTCTTCTCCCTGCAATGATCACAGAGCGCCTGTGATCCTTCTATATAGGATCACAGGTCTCTGTGATCATTTCACAAGCCACGCCCCCCCAGTTAGAATCACTCCCCGAGGCTCACATTTAACCCCCTTGTCACCCACAATGTTAACCCCTTCCCTGCCAATGTCATTATTACAGTGACAGTGCATATTTTTAGCACTGATTACTGTAGTAATCTCACTGGTCCCCCCAAAAGTGTCAAAAATTAGGGGTCTGATCTTTCCGCAGCAATGTCGCAGTCCCGATAAAAATCGCAGATCGCCGCCATTACTAGTAAAAAAAAAAATAAAACAATAAATTGACATAAATCTTTCCCCTAGTTTGTAGACGCAATAACTTATGCGCAAAAAACAATCAAAATACGCTTATTTGCGATTTTTTTTTTCCAAAAATATGTAGCAGAATACAAATTGGCCTAAAATGTTGAAAAAATTCGATTTTAATTTTTTTTCTTGAGAATGTTATATAGCAGAATGTAAAAAAAATATATATTTTCTTTCAGAATTGTTGCTCTTTTTTTGTTTATAGCGCAAAAAATAAAAATCGCACAGGTGACCAAATACCACCAAAAGAAAGCTCTGTTTGTGGGAAAAAAAAGTACATCAAATATTATTTGAGTACGGCGTTGCATGACCGCACAACTGTCAGTTAAATTAACGCAGTCACAATGTCGCAGTCCCGCTAAAAATCGCAGATCGCCGCCATTACTAGTAAAAAAATAAATACATAAAAATGACATAAATCTTTCCCGTAGATTGTAGAAGCGATAACTTTTGCGCAAACCAAACAACATACGCTTATTGAGAATTTTTTTTTTTTACAAAAATATGCAGCAGAATACAAATTGGCCTAAAATGATGAAAAAAAAATAGATTTTTACATTTTTTTTTTTTTTTATTGGGAATGTTATATAGCAGAATCTGGAAAATATTGTTGTTTTTTTTTTTAGAATTGTCGCAATTTTTTTGTTTATAGCGCAAAAAATAAAAATCGCCCAGGTGATCAAATACCACCAAAAGAAAGCTCTGTTTGTGAGTAAAAAAGGGCATCAATATTATTTGGGTACAACGTCACACGACCGCGCAATTGTCAGTTAAAGTAATGCAGTGCCGAATCGCAAAATATGGCCTGGTCATTAAGGGGCAAAATCTTCCAGTCCAGAATTGGTTAAAATGTCATGGCCACGATGCTCTACTTTGCAGCCACAGCAGAAATTCAAACCCCCCCCCCCCTTGAAAAAGACCCATTCAATTGAAAAGCACTGTTCTGCAAGCGCCCTATCAGTCCCTTTCTCTGCTGCCTCAGCTGCACTGGAGATGAATGAATAGGAAGCACTGGTAGTCTTCCTGTTCATGGGATAACACAAAGTAGCAATATCGCCATACAAATAACAAGTCTGACAACACCAATAGGTCTAACCACTTACATTGTTACATATAAATGACACAGGAAACCTTAGTGGGAATTTAATAAAGCAGGTGCATTGTCTGCATTGTATCAATGGCAGTGCTTTAATCTATGGCATTTAAATTGAACTACTTCTGGACCGGAAGATTTTCCCCCTTAATGACCAGGCCATTTTTTTCGATTCGGCACTGCGTTAATTTAACTGACAATTGCGCGGTTGTGCGACGCTGTACCCAAATAAAATGGATGTCCTTTTTTCCCCACCAATAGAGATTTATTTTGGTGGTATTTGATCCCCTCTGCGATTTTTATTTTTTTGCGCTATAAACCAGAAAAAGAACGACAATTCTAAAAAAAAAAAAAAAAAAAAAAATACTATATTTTTCTGCTATATAACATTCCCTAAAAAAATTTAAAAAAATCAAAGTTTTTCATCATTTTAGGCCAATTTGTATTCTGCTACATATTTTTGGTAAATAAGTGTATTTTGATTGGTTTGCACAAAAAGTTATCACGTCCACAAACTAGGAGAAATCTTTATGTCATTTTTAATTATTTATTTATTTTTTTAACTAGTAATGGCGGCGATCAGCGATTTTTAGAGGGACTGCGACATTGGGGCGGACAGATCGGACCCCTGACTGACATTGTTGACACTTTTGGGGGGAACAGTGACATTACTACAGTAATCAGTGCTAAATATTATATACTGTTACTGTATAAATGACACCGGCAGGGAAGGGGTTAACACCAGGGGCGATCAAAGGGTTAAATGTGAGCCTAGGGGGTGTTTTCTAACTGTGTAGAGGATGGGATTGTGAAATGACTATAGAGACCTGTGATCCTATATAGAAGGATCACAGGCACTCTGTGATCATTCCAGAGAGAAGAACGATTGGCTGTGTTTACAACAGCAGACCGTCCTTCTCTTTCAGCGGGGAGCGATTGTGGGTGTCAGGCGGCAATTGCGGCCCCCCTGCCCTGCGCATCGGCATCCCTGCTGCTAGGTGGGGGCGGGAGCGTGCCGTCGGTGGAGTGCGTTATCCCCCCAGCACTACGCGCGACCAATGTAGGGCTACGTCGTTTTGCGCAGCTGAGCCAGCCTATCACAAATCTGCGGCGGGAGGTCAGCAAGTGGTTAAGGACCGCCCCACGCAGATATACTGCGGCAGGGCAGTCCCCCTGAGCGAACTGATGTACCTGTATGCTGGCTCGTGCTTTGGGTCTGGGGTGCATGCACGTGCCCCTGGGGACCCACTCCTGTTGTGATTGGACACAGCGGGAGCCAATCAGCAGGTCCAGCGGACACAATGTTCAACTGGATCCGCCAATCGTTCGCAGGGGAGGCAGAATGGCTGTCCGTTTTCATCTGGTCTCCCCATAGTGGAGAGCGGGACTCTGATATGTCTGTCTCTGCATAGTGAGCCAGAGGCGTAACTAGAACCTTCAGGGCCCTGGTGCAAGAAACCACGAAGGGCCCCCCGGACCCCTGGCCAGGGCCCTTCCCTTCAAGCCTGGGGCTCTTACTACTGATCCTGGGGCCCTTTATTATGGTCCCGCAGCGGGAAAAATTTCCACACTTGTCCTTCCTTTTTCGGCTCAAAAACGTCACAACCGATTACCGATTTGTGCCCATTAACTGGCCGAAAAACGAACAAACTGTCTTTGTCTTTTTTTTTTTTTTTTCAATAGATTTTATTCATTTTCTTCACAATTACAAATAAAAAGAATAATCAATTTTCAAAATATTGCAAAATCATAATTTCTCCCCTAAATCCCCCCTCCCATTATCTCCCTTCCCCTTATCTCCCCAACCCAGGGCCGGTGCTACCACTAGGCGAACTAGGCAGCCGCCTAGGGCACACTGCCACCTAGGGGGCGCAGCTATGGCCAGTGCCACATTCCTCTCCTGTCACCTCCTCATCCCCGGTGGATGTCACCTCTAGAGAAGGATGCAGTGTGTGCAGGAAGGGGGTGTAGCGTTAAAGGGGGGCAGTGTGTACAGGAAGGGGGGGCAGTGTGTACAGGAAGGGAGGTGTAGGATTAAAGAGGGCAGTGTGTACAGGAAGGGGATGTAACGTTAAAGGGCGCAGTGTGCAGGAAAGGGGGGCAGTGTGTACAGGAAGGGAGGTGTAGGATTAAAGAGGGCAGTGTATACAGGAAGGGGGTGTAGGGTTAAAGGGGGGGGGGCAATATGTACAGTTTTTTTTTGGGGTGGGGCTGCAAGTAACTGGTCTTGCCTAGGGCGCAAAATAGTCTAG
The DNA here is from genome assembly GCF_965119305.1 of Pelophylax lessonae. Classification (NCBI taxonomy): domain Eukaryota; kingdom Metazoa; phylum Chordata; class Amphibia; order Anura; family Ranidae; genus Pelophylax; species Pelophylax lessonae. The sequence goes on from NC_138776.1 coordinate 24,090,436, forward strand.
CACCAGCCCTGCCCCAACCCTTATCTCCCCTCCCCTTATCTCCCCTCCCACTTTTCTCCCCTCCCCTTATCTCCCCTCCCCTTATCTCCCCAATCCCATTCCGAAATTGCAGTCCTACTTCTCCTTTCTTAAAGAAGTTAGCATGTCCCACTCTTTAGTCACTCCCCCTAATCTTTCCATAAATCTATATATTCTCTTTTTAACCGCTTTACGACCACCCGCCGCAGTTGTACTGCGTCAGGCAGCCGCTCCTGCGTGAACCGCCATAACTATAAGCAGGAGGCTAAGGGGCACACTTCCGCCCCCACTCGTCAGCGGGGACTCCAATGCACGGGGCAGACGGCTCTGATTGCCGCCTGAGACCCGCGATTGCTCCCCGTTGAGAGAGAAGAACGGTCAGCTGTTGTAAACACATCCGACCATTCAGCTCCCTGAAATGATCACAGAGTGCCTGTGATCCTTCTATATAGGATCACAGGTCTCTATGGCCATTTCACAAGCCACACCCCCCCACAGTTAGAATCACTCCCCTAGGCTCACATTTAGAGTTTTACATTTTTTATTGGGAATGTTATATAGCAGAATCTGAAAAATATTGTTTTTTTTTTTTTTTAGAATTGTCACACTTTTTTTGTTTATAGCGCAAAAAATAAAGCCACGCCCCCCCACAGTTAGAATCACTCCCCTGGGCTCACATTTAACCCCTTGATCACCCACAATGTTAACTCCTTCCCTGCCAGTGTCATTATTACAGTAACAGTGCATCTTTTTTAGCACTGATTACTGTAGTAATGTCATTGGTCCCCCCCAAAAGTTTAAAAAATGGCAGTTAGGGGTCCGATCTGTCTGCCGCAATGTCGCAGTCCCGCAAAAAAAATCGCAGAACGCCGCCATTACTAGTAAAAAAAAAAAAAAAAACAATAAAAATGACATAAATCTTTCCCGTAGTTAGTAGACGCGATAACTTTTGCGCAAGCCAATCAAAATACACTTATTGCGATTTTTAACAAAAATATGTAGCAGAAAACAAATTGACCTAAAATGTTAAAAAAAATTTGATTTTTACATCTTTTTTGGGGGAATGTTTTATAGCAGAAAGTGAAAATTATTGTTTTTTTTTTTTCGGAATTGTCGTTTATTTTTTGTTTAAAGTGCAAAAAATAAAAATTGCAGAGGTGATCAAATACCACCAAAAGAAAGCTCTATTTGTGGGGAAAAAAAGTACATCAATTTTATTTGGGTACAGCATCGCACGACCGCACAACTGCCTGTTAAAGTAACGCAGTGCCGAATCGCAAAATAGGGCCTGGTCATTAAGGGGGCAAATCCTTCTGGTCCAGAAGTGGTTAACCACTTAAGCCCCGGAAGATTTTACCCCCCTTCCTGACCAGGGTCAATTTTGCAATTCGGCACTGCGTTACTTTAAAGGACAATTGCGTGGCCGTGCGACGCTGTACCTAAACAAATTTGATGTCCTTTTTTTCCCCACAAACAGAGCTTTCTTTTGGTGGTATTTGATCAACTCTGCGATTTTTACTTTTTGCGCTATAAACAAAAAAACAGCGACAATTTTGCAAAAATAACAATATTTTTCAAATTTTTTTATATGAAATTCCCCCAAAAAAAAAAAGTAAAATCAAAATTTTTTAACATTTTGGGCCATTTTTTTTTTTTACCATATTTTTGGTAAAAAAAAAAAATCGCAAAAAGCGTATTTTGATTGGTTTGCGCAAAAGTTATTCCGTTTACTAACAAAGGGAAAGATTTTTGTCATTTTTGCTGTTTTTTTTTTTTTAACGCGTAATGGCGGTGATCTGCGATTTTTTTTGCGGTACTGCGACATTGCGGCGGACAGATCGGACCCTTGACTGACATTTTTGACACTTTTGGGGTTACCAGTGACATTTCTACAGTAATCAGTACTATACATATGCACTGTTACTGTAAAAATTACACTGGCAGTGAAGGGGTTAACTTTTTTTTGAGAGGGAGGGGTTAAGTGTGTCCCTAGGGGGTGATTCTAACTGTGATTGACTGTGGCTTGAGGTGTAAGAACAGTGATCAACAGTCCTACATAGTAGAACCGTGTGATCACCATTCATACACAGGGGAGAATGACAGGCGGCTTGTTTACACTAGCCGCCTGCCTTTCTCCCGCTCTAACGGACATCGGGTCCGCTGGGCACACGCGTGGGGGGGTCCGTGACATTGCGGGAGCGGGAGTGCGCCTCCGGCGGCGCGCGCTCACTCCCCAGAGGCTAGCGACGTAGCCCTACGTCACTTTGCCTGTGAGGGGCTGACCGCCGACCTAAATAGTGGTGCAGCGGTCGGCAAGTGGTTAATGTTAATGTGGTTAATGTCAATCCATTTTCACTGCTTATTTGAGAAGCAGTCTACTTGTTTTTTGTACGGCAGGGGCTTCTGTTTCAAGACATTTTTTTTTTGGTATAGTCCCCTTCACTGCGTTAAGCAGGTTTGGGACTATCGTATTTCTGTAATGTTTTAACCACTTGCCGACCGCCGCACGACTATTTAGGTCGGCGGTCAGCCCCTCACAGGCAAACTAACGTAGGGCTACGTTGCTTGCTTGTGAGGGTCTAGGGAGCGAGCGCGCGCCGCCGGAGGCGCGCTCCCACGTGGTCACGGACCCCCCCGCGCGTGTGACCAGCGGACCCGATTTCCGCCGGCCACTCGGCGATCGGCGGGGGAGAGGGAGAATGTCAGGCAGCTGATGTAAACAAGCCACCTGTCATTCTCCTCGCTGTAAAGACACTGATCACATGGATCTACTATGTAGATCCGTTGATCAGTGTCCTTACAGCTCAAGCCACAGCCAATCACAGTAGAAAGCACGCCCCTAGGGACACACACAGCCCCTCCCTCCCAAATAAAGTTAACCCCTTCATTACCAGTGTATTTTTACAGTAACAGTGCATATATATAGCACTGATTACTGTAGTAATGTCACTGGTAACCCCAAAAGTGTCAAAAATGTCAGTCAAGGGTCCGATCTGTCCGCCGCAATGTCGCAGTACCGCAAAAAAAATCGCAGATCGCCGCCATTACGCGTAAAAAAAAAAAAACAACAAAAATGACAAAAATCTTTCCCTTTGTTAGTAAACGCGATAACTTTTGCGCAAACCAATCAAAATACGCTTTTTGCGATTTTTTTTATCAAACAACAGGTAGCATAAAACAAATTGGCCGAAAATGTTAAAAAATTTTGATTTTTACATTTTTTTTGGGGGGAATTTCATATAAAAAAATGTGAAAAATATTGCTATTTTTGCAAAATTGACGCTATTTTTTTGTTTATAGCGCGTGATCAAAAAATCGCACAGGTGATCAAATACCACCAAAAGAAAGCTCTGTTTGTGGGAAAAAAAGGACGCCAAATTCGTTTAGGTACAGCGTCGCACGACCGTGCAATTGTCCGTTAAAAATCATGCAGTGCCGAATCGCAAAATACCCCCTGGTCGGAATGGGGGTAAAATCTTCCGGGGCTTAAGTGGTTAACCACTTCTGGACCGGAAGGTTTTACCCCCTTAATGACCAGGCCATTTTTTTGCAATTTGGCACTGCGTTACTTTACCTGACAACCGCGCGGTTGTACCCAAATGAAATTGACGTCTTTTTTTTCCCCACAAACAGAGCTTTCTTTTGGTGGTATTTGATCACCTGTGCAGTTTTTTGATTATGCGCTATAAACAAAAAAAGAGCGTCAATTTTGAAAAAAAAAAAAAAAAAAAAGCAGTATTTCTCACATTCTGCTATACAACATTCTCAATAAAAATTTAATTTAAAAATCACATTTTTTCATTGTTTCAGGCCAATTTGTATTCTGCTACATATTTTTGGTAAAAACAAACATTTCAGTAAGTGTATTTTGATTGGTTTGCGCAAAAGTTATCGCTTCTACAAAATAGGGAAAAGATTTATGTCATTTTTTATTTATTTTTTACTAGTAATGGCGGCGATCTGCAATTTTTTGCAGGACTGCGACATTGCGGCGGACAGATCGGACCCCTGACTGACATTTTTGACACTTTTGGGGGGACCAGTGACATTACTGCAGTAATCAGTGCTATACATATGCACTGTTACTGTAATAATGACACTGGCAGGTAAGGGGTTAACCCAGGGGCGATCAAAGGGTTAAGTGGGAGCCTAGGGGGTGTTTTATAACTGTATGGGGGAGGGGCTAGTGAAATGATCACAGAGGTCTGTGATCCTATATAGAAGGATCACAGGAGCTCTGTGATCATTCCAGAGAGAAGAACGGTCAGCTGTGTTTACAACAGCCGACCGTCCTTCTCTTTCAGTGGGCAGTGATCGCGGGTGGCTGGCGGCAATCGGTGCTGCCAGTTCCGTGCATTGGCATCCCCACTGCCTAGTGGGTGCGGGCGCTCGCCCCCAGCAGCGCTCCTGCGAACAGCCGTACAGGTATGGCGATTCGTGCAGCCGAGCCAGCCTGCCACAGTATATATGCGGCGGGCGGTCGGCGAGTGGTTAAGAAGTCTGTCCAGAGCAATGACCATTGTGGTGTGTTAATATAGACATGAAGTGGCTGAAAGAGGCTGGGGGAGATTAGCAGCATTGCAATGCAGAAAAAGAATGAGAATAAAGGTGAAAACAATATTTGAGTTGTAGATGGTAGACTTTGTCCCTGACTACTGTAGAGATCTCATGGCAAGTGTTGCAGGCTGCGTATTACTGGTTGGATGGGTAGCACTGACAGTAGACAGATCCACCTTCAATTGGCCATAGTGTGCAATAGAACAGGGGCGTAACTACTGTACAGGGGTTGCAGGGGTTGCAATTGCAACCGGGCCCCATGCTCCGGGGGGGGGGGGGGCTGTGTGGCTCCCCTGTACACCTGGATAGGAGGAGGGGGGGGGCAGCATGTAGAGAAATCGCTGTCCTCCTTTTTTTGTAGCTGCAGGAGGAAAACGGAGAAGATTGGTTCCTCCTTATGCTGCCACTGCCACTCATCATATCCAGTTCACTTGTGCCGCTTGTTTCGGAGAGATTTTGATACGTTACTAATTTTGTTTGTTTAGTTTGGTTTTGGGAATTTTGCTTCTTTCCTTTTGTTTTCATTAAATTTCGTTTTTGTTTATTTATTTTCAAACAAATTCCAAATTTTCAGAACAATTCAAATTCGGAATCGGACGAAAAATGATCGACCAATCCAAATTCTGTGTGAAGAAAAGCTGGTTGTTAAGTAGTGGTTCCAGCCGCTGCATCCTTAACCATGTGCCGACCAGCCGCCGTAGTTTTACAGCAGGTCAGGTCTGTCCCGAGAAACTGTATGTTGCTTCGCGTGACCGCTAGCAGGGGTTCACGCAGTGTGCGCCCGTTCGCCGCAGGGGTCCGGCAGCCGCGATCGCTCCCCGTGGAGACAGAACAGCGGTCTGCCGGTGTAAACACACCAGATCGCTGTTTTGTCAATTATGGACACAGGGCTATGTGTTCATGCAGCAAATCCATCCCTCCGACAGTTAGAAAGCACCCCTTAAGGACACATTTAACCCTTTGATCGCCCCTGGTGTCAACCCCTTCCCTGCCAGTGTTATTATTACAGTAACAATGCATATGTATAGCACTGATTACTGTAGTAATGTCACTGGTCCCCCCAAAAGTGTCAAAAATGTCAGTTAGGGGTCCGATCTGTACGCCGCAATGTCGCAGTCCCGCTAAAAATCGCAGATCGCCGCCATTACTAGTAAAAAAAAAATTACATAAATCTTTCCCCTAGTTTGTAGACGCGATAACTTTTGTGCAAACCAATCAATATCTCTTAGATTGTAAGCTCTAACCAGCAGGGCCCTCTGATTCCTACTGTAATAAAGTGTATTGCAGTTGTACTGTCTACCCTCAAGCTGTAAAGTGCTGCGTAAACTGTCGGTGCTATATAAAACCTTTATAATAATAATTAGGGACTGACCGATTATCAGCAAAGCCGATATATCGAGGGCCGATATGCACTTTTCCCGATATATCGGAAATCGGCCCTGGAGGTTACCGATATTGCTGATATTTAGGGGAAGTGCTTGTACCGGAGTGATGCCTGCAGCTAGAGGCATCAACCCGGTACCGGCGTCCATAGCTGAGAAGCCGCTCGGCTGTCATTACAAGGAGCTGGACTTCCCCCCGCAGCTCGGCCGGGTCTCCCGTCCCACCGGGAGACCCGGGCATCCTACCTCCACCGCCGCCAAAGACCCGATCAAAGCTGCATTCAAAGACCTGATCAAAGCCACATTCGGCTCTGATCGCGTCTCCATGTAAAAACCGGAAGTGATGTCATGACATCACTCCCGGGTACTCGGTGGCAAATTACAAAAAATGCGAGCATTCAAAACAGCCAAACTTGGCGTTTTTAATGCTTTTAAGTGCAGAGGAGGGATTTGGGGTCTTTTAGATCCCCAGATCCCTCCACCAGAGTACCCGTTTAAAAAAAAAAAATAAAAATGTCTGAAAATATCGGCCAATATCAGCCGATACCGATATCCGATGACCAAAATATCAGTATCGGCAATAAAAGAAAAACAATATCGGTTGATCACTAATAATAATAATAATAATAATAAACTTATTGGGACTTATTGGGATTTTTTTTAACAAAAAATATGTAGCAGAATTCAAATTGGCCTAAAATGATGAAAAAAATTTTAGTTTTATTTTTTTTTTATTGGGAATGTTATATAGCAGAAAGTAAAGAATATTGTTTTTTTTTTTTTCAAAATTGTCATTATTTTTTTTTGTTTATAGCGCATAAAAAAAAATTGCAGAGGTGATCAAAAACCACCAAAAGAAAGCTCTATTTGTGGGAAAAAATGGACATCAACTTTATTTGCGTACAGCGTCGCACGACCGCGCAATTGTCCTTTAAAGTAACGCAGTGCCGAATCGGAAAAAACTGCCTGGTCATTAAGGGGGGGGGGGGATCCTTCTGGTTAAGCAGTGGGCCAGGAAGTCGGCCGCCGTGTCCCAACTAATTTCAGCTGTCAGCTGGCTTCCCCACTGACAGCTGAAATGTAAACAAAACAATGCCAGCAATAACAAAACATTTAAAAAAAAAACAGCGTGGGGTCCCCCGTTATCCCCCCCCCCCCCAAATCCATACCACGCCAACATTTTTTTTAAAAAGTGTGGGAACCCCACTTAATGTGAAGCAATAAAAAGGAAAGATTCCTTTTAATATAGTGCCTGGGGGGTCCCCTTAGTTTGCCAGTTAAGTGGCACATCTGTATTGTGTATAGAACATGCTCAATAATGAGTCAAATCACACTGAAATTGACTCAAAAGAAAATAAACGTCCCCCTTCCCCCCCCCCAAATCTATACCAGACTATTATCCAAGCACGCAGCCTGGCAGACCAAGAAGGGGGGTGGGGTGGGGGCGCTGGTTTGGATTGGGGGAGACACCCCCATACCTTTTTTTTTTTTTTTTTTTTACATTTTTGTATTGCCAGCATTGTTTTGCTTACATTTCAGCTGTCAGTGGGGAAGCCCGCTGACAGCTGATGAGTCATCATCAGTTGTTAAGGACACAGCGGCCGTCTTCCCCGACCTGCTGCTTACCAACCAGCTGTTCTTCACACAGAATTCAAATTGGTCGATAATTTTTTTCGACTGATCCGAATTCTAATCGTTCTGGCAATTTGGAATTCTTCAGAAAACGAATAAACAAAACTAAATTTAACGAGTTTCAGCTAAATTGGTTGCTATTCATTACTATTTCATTTGGAGATTTGGATACATCTGAATCTCCAAATAACCAAAAACATGGTCGGAATTTGTATCCGGACCAAAACGAATTGCAGATTTCTAGTCTCCAATGCTGAAATGTTTACTGAATAAATTACCGTGGACAGACAGGACTCATCTAAGGATCACGCTGGGCTTCCATTGATAGTGTCTGGAATGAAGCTGGTGAGCACTGGAGGTACCGCAATAAAAAATATATGATAATAAATGAAAGAGTCCCTACTACATATAATGAGAAAGTCTCACTCCTGTTGCTGCAGAAGAGGCTGTGAGGAGTCATATTACCTTTCTGCACAGTGGTTTATATACATCCCTCCCAACCTTTCGGGATTAGAAAGGAGGACGCTGTCTGTGCCTGTACAGTAAGGGTTAATAGCAGGTTTATGTCTAAGGAAGCAATAAAAGGAGGATAGGCATCCACACAGGGTGTGCCGGATGTGCCTGGGCACGCCCTAATCACCCCTATTAGCATTATTGCTCTGCGTGCCAGCGGGAAGATGGGAAAGATCTCCTTCTTACTGGCTCTGCCATAAGAAAAGTGTTTAGGCACTTCTCTTTCAATGTGCCGGGGCCACAAACACTCACCGGACACTTTATTAGGTACACCTTGCTAGGGTCGGACCCCCTTTTGCCTTCATTCTTCTTGGAATAGATTCAACAAGGTGTTGGAAACATTCCTCAGAGATTTTGCTCCATAGTGAACTGATAGCATCACACAGTTGCTGCAGATTTGTCGGCTGCACAGCCATGATGAGAATCTCCATTCCACCACATCCCAAAGGTGCTCTATTGGATGAGATCTGGTGAGTGTGGAGGCCAGTGGAGTACAGTGACCTCATTGTCATGGTGGATAAACCAGTGGTGAGATGATTGGAGCTTTGTGACATGGTGCATTATCCTGCTGGAAGGAGCCATCAGAAGATGGGGACACTGTAGTCATAAAGGGATGGACATGGTCAGCAACAATACTCAAGTAGGGGGTGGGGTTTAAACGGTGCTCAACTGGTACTAAGGGGTCCAAAGTGTGCCAAGAAAATATCCCCCACACCAGAGGCGTAACTAGAACCTTCAGGGCCCCGGTGCAGGAAACCATGAAGGGCCCCCTGGACCCCTGGCCGGGGCCCTTCCCTTCAAGCCTGGGACTCTTCCCACTGATCCTGGGGCCCTTTACTCTCGTTGCGGGACCCTTTCACAAGTTCTGCAGTGGGCCACCTTCCTGCCATGTTGGGGCCTCCCCACAGTGGCGGAATGCCAGGGCCCGGTTGCAAGTGTGACCTTTACGATCCTGGAAGTTCACCCACTGGTGTCAGTTGTTTTTATTTTTTTGGTATTTTAATTGTATTATTTTTTATCATTTTATTTAATTTTTTTACAATGTCACTGACTATGACTCTGTCCATTGAGAAAAGGAAGGACTGGTAAATTACATATTTACCGACCCCTTCCTGGTTCTCTATTGTGACGCATCCCCTGCAGCAGCCGGCAGGAGAGGGTAGGGAGCACAGTAGGGGGGGGGGGCAGCACAGTGGGGGGGGGAGCTCAGTAGGGGGGGGGGCAGCACAGTAGGGGGGGACCAGGGGAGCACACAGGGGCCCAGAGACAGCAGAACACAAGTGAACTGGATGGATAGGAGGAGTGGCGGGGGCAGCATACCGAGGAACCAATCTCCTCCATTTTCCCCCTGCAGCTACAGGAGGAAAAAGGAGGGCAGTGATTTCTCTACATGCGGCCCCCACCGCCCCTCCTATCCAGGTGTACAGGGGAGCCGCACAGGGCCCCCTGGAGCATGGGGCCCGGTTGCGACCGCAACCCCTGCAACCCCTGTAGTTACGCCCCTGCCCCACACCATTACACCACCACCAGCCTGAACCGGTGATACAAGGCAGGATGGATCCATGCGCCAAATTCTGACCCAACCATCTGAATGTCCCAGCTAAAATCAAGACTCATCAGACCAGGCAACGTTTTTCCAATCTTCTATTGTCCAGTTTTTGTGATCCTGTGCCAATTGTAGCCTCAGTTTCCTGTTCTTAGCTGACAGGAGTGGCACCCGGTGTGGTCTTCTGCTGCTGTAGCCCATCTGCTTCAAGGTTCCATGTGTTGTGTGTTCAGAGATGGTATTCTGCATACCTTGGATGTAACGAGTGTTTATTTGAGTTACTGTTGCCTTTTTATCATCTGGAACCAGTCTACCCATTCTCCTCTGACCTCTGACATCAACAAGGCATTTTCCTCCACACAACGGCCGCTCACTGGATATTTTCTCCTTTTCCCACCATTCTCTGTAAAAAAAAGATGGTTGTGTGTGAAAATCCCAGAAATACTCAGACCAGCCCGTCTGCCACCAACAACCATGCCATGTTCAGAGTCACCTAAGTCCCCTTTCTTCCCCATTCTGATGCTTGGTTTGAACTTCAGTAAGTCATCTTCACCACATCTAGATGCCTAAATGCATTGAGTTGCTTACCATGTGATTGGCTGATTAGCAATTTTTGTTACCATGCAATTGAACAGGTGTACCTAATAAAGTGGTCGGTGAATGTATATGTAGACACACATGTGTGTTTGAGCTTTAGAGGTAAGTATTTATCTTTATTTAATAACTGTAATGACCTGCAATAGTTAGTGTTAGGGTAATTGGGGATAGTTTAGGATTAGGGGGGCATTTTTAGTTAAAAAATTTGTATGTGGCCGTAAATCCGCTTTAAAAGTGGGGTATGCCTGTGTAGACAGTTTCAGGATCACATCATGCCATATTCAGGGAAAATGTGTCCCGACATCTAAATACTGCATGTGATCTGCTTCTGTGAATGGAGCCCAATATTGCTTATGATGGAGTTCCGGTTCACACATATGCGATGCGGGAACCCTGCGAATCCACTGCGGTTTCCCCCATCGCACTCGACTCGCGGGCAGTTCACACTGTCATATGCAAATCGCTGGGGGTGTCAGTATGAATTTAACAACACCCCCAGATCAGTTCTCATATCGCAGTGTGAACTGTCAGTTCGGACATGAATCGGATCGCATAGGTGTGAATCTGATTCTGGTGCGGACCCAAAAAATGGTCCTGTGCGACTTTGGTCCGAATGCGATGCCAATTCAGTCATACAATCTGTGTGGCTGAATTTGCATTAAACACAGACATTGCACGTGATTTGTAGAGCAGTCCCCTTCCGAATCCCCTGCAATATCTGACATCGCATATGTGTGAATCGGGACGGAAACTATAAACTAATCTGCATAAGGGGTTAATGGTATAAGCATCACCTCTGGCTGGATGGATAATTGATTGGTAACATAATATTTGAAGATTTCCATCACACAGTTATGTCTTTTGTATTTGTTTTCCTTCTCAGAGCACAGGCTGTGATTACAGGAATGGCTACATTTGTATCTTTACAGCTGAGTATTCTTTTATCTCAGCACTCAGCGCTGTCTTCCGACTTTTCAGTATGTGGATTTATATGTATGTACACCCCAACATTATTTATAGGTATGTACACCCCAACATTATTTATAGGTATGTACACCCCAACATTATTTATAGGTATGTACACCCCGACATTATTTATAGGTATGTACACCCCGACATTATTTATAAGTATGTACACCCCAACATTATTCATAGGTATATACACCCCAACATTATTTATAAGTATGTACACCCTGACATTATTTATAGGTATATACACCCCAACATTATTTATAGGTATGTACACCCCAACATTGATTTATTGGTATGTACACTCCAACATTATTTATAGGTATGTACACCCCAACATTATTTATAGGTATGTACACCCCGACATTGATTTATTGGTATGTACACCCCGACATTATTTATAGGTATGTACACCCCAACATTATTCATAGGTATATACACCCCAACATTATTCATATGTATGTACACCCCAACATTATTTATAGGTATGTACACCCCGACATTATTTATAGGTATGTACACCCCAACATTATTTATAGGTATGTACACCCCGACATTGATTTATTGGTATGTACACCCCAACATTATTTATAGGTATGTACACCCCAACATTGATTTATTGGTATGTACACTCCAACATTATTTATAGGTATGTACACCCCAACATTATTTATAGGTATGTACACCCCGACATTGATTTATTGGTATGTACACCCCAACATTATTTATAGGAATGTACACCCTGACATTATTTATAGGTATATACACCCCAACATTATTTATAGGTATGTACACCCCGACATTGATGTATCTGTATGTACACCCCAACATTATTTATAGGAATGTACACCCCGACATTATTTATAGGTATATACAGCCCAACATTATTTATAGGTATCTACACCCCAACGTTATTTATATGTATGTACACCCTGACATTATTTATAGTTATGTACACCCCAACATTATTTATATGTATGTACACCCTGACATTATTTATAGGTATATACACCCCAACATTATTTATAGGTATGTACACCCCGACATTATTTATAGGTATGTACACCCCGACATTATTTATAAGTATGTACACCCCAACATTATTTATAGGTATGTACACCCCAACATTATTCATAGGTATATACACTCCAACATTATTTATATGTATGTACACCCCAACATTATTTATAGGTATGTACACCCCAACATTATTTATAGGTATGTACACCCCAACATTATTTATAGGTATGTACACCCTGACATTATTTATAGGTATATACACCCCAACATTATTTATAGGTATCTACACCCCAACATTGATTTATTGGTATGTACACTCCAACATTATTTATAGGTATGTACACCCCAACATTATTTATAGGTATGTACACCCCGACATTGATTTATTGGTATGTACACCCCAACATTATTTATAGGAATGTACACCCCGACATTATTTATAGGTATGTACACCCCGACATTATTTATAGGTATATACACCCCAACATTATTTATAGGTATGTACACCCCGACATTGATGTATCTGTATGTACACCCCAACATTATTTATAGGAATGTACACCCCGACATTATTTATAGGTATATACAGCCCAACATTATTTATAGGTATCTACACCCCAACGTTATTTATATGTATGTACACCCTGACATTATTTATAGTTATGTACACCCCAACATTATTTATATGTATGTACACCCCAACATTATTTATAGGTATGTACACCCCAACATTATTTATAGGAATGTACACCCCGACATTATTTATAGGTATGTACACCCCGACATTATTTATAGGTATGTACACCCTGACATTATTTATAGGTATGTACACCTCAACATTATTTATAGGTATGTACACCCTGACATTATTTATAAGTATGTACACCTCAACATTATTTATAGGTATGTACACCCCAACATTGATTTATTGGTATGTACACTCCAACATTATTTATAGGTATGTACACCCCAACATTATTTATAGGTATGTACACCCCGACATTGATTTATTGGTATGTACACCCCAACATTATTTATAGGAATGTACACCCCGACATTATTTATAGGTATATACACCCCAACATTATTTATAGGTATGTACACCCCGACATTGATGTATCTGTATGTACACCCCGACATTATTTATAGGTATATTCAGCCCAACATTATTTATAGGTATCTACACCCCAACATTATTTATATGTATGTACACCCTGACATTATTTATAGGAATGTACACCCCGACATTATTTATAGGTATGTACACCCCGACATTAAAGAGGTTGTAAACCCACATATTTTTTTTTTCACCCTGAAAGAGAAACACATAATGAGCTAGTATGCACCGCATACTAGCTCATTATGAAATACTTACCTTAGAACGAGCCCCCGCCGTGCCGCCCGCTTACCTCTATGATGGGCGACATGTCCAGTCGCCCGTCTTCCGGGATCGCGGCATCTGGCCATCTAATTGGCCGGAGCCGCAGTGACGTCACTCCCGAGCACGCGCGCGGGAGCCGAAGGTCACGGCACGGGGCTCTGAAGAAATGGCACCAGCGGCCGTTACTTCAGAGCGCATGCGCCAGTGACGTCACTGGATGCATGTAAGGTAAATATCTCCTAAACATGTACCGTTTAGGAGATATTTACCTTACATGCAGCCAGTGACGTCTCTGGCGCATGCGCTCTGAAGGAACGGCCGCTCGTGCCGTTCCTGCAGAGCTCCGTGCTGTGACCGTCGGTATTTACAGTACCTATAGGTAAGTCTTATCATAGGCTTACCTATAGGTACAACTTGCAGAGGAGGGTTTACTTCCTCTTTAATTCATAGGTATGTACACCCCAACATTATTTATAGGTATGTACACCCCATTATTTATAGGTATATACACCCCAACATTATTTATAGGTATGTACACCCCATTATTTATAGGTATATACACCCCAACATTATTTATAGGTATGTACATCCCAACATTATTTATAGGTATATACACCCCGACATTATTTATAGGTATGTACATCCCAACATTATTTATAGGTATGTACACCCCAACATTATTTATAGGTATGTACACCCCGACATTATTTATAGGTATGTACACCCCGACATTATTTATAGGTATGTACACCCCGACATTATTTATAGGTATGTACACCCCGACATTATTTATAGGTATGTACATCCCAACATTATTTATAGGTATGTACACCCCATTATTTATAGCTATGTACACCCCGACATTATTTATAGGTATATACACCCCGACATTATTTATAGGTATATACACCCCGACATTATTTATAGGTATGTATAGCCCAACATTGATTTATAGATATGTACACCCTGACAATGATTTATAGGTGTGTACACCCTGACAATGATCTTCTTCTATTCCCTCCCTTGCAATCTGTTATATATCCCATTGAAATATCTGTTTGATAAGTTCTGATCCTGCCAGAAATCTTGTCAGCTGATAACTTCCTGTGCTCTGTGTCTGAGTTGTACTCTAATCAGTTACATTGTTCCCAGCTATCTTTGTGAACTACAAAACTCCTCCCTTTATGTTATGGAGAAAAGGACGGGGAGGAGTTCTGTAGTCCTAAAACACTTCCTGTCCTAGAATAACAACACTGCTCCTCCATAGATACAGTACATTGACCAGATATGGGTTTCTGGCAGATTCACCAGGAAAAAATAAACAGAAAATACTAAACAAATGCAGCCGCCATGTCTTGGGTTTAGATGCAGATTGAAGCACGCTCTGGGAGGGTTGGGATCACATGGATTGGGATAAATTCAGTCACATTTCTCCTTCAGCCTCGAGGGACCGCTGACCGCTAAGCTCATAATGATCCCTAATTGTTCCTCCTAATACACGTTCACCACAAAACCATACATGGAGGATCGCCGCTAATCACCGCCGTATTCCAGGAGAGCCTCTTTGTTTTCCTAGTAAAAAAGCCAGAGAACTTCATCCCTCGCCTGACAAATAACATAATCCGAGGATTCCCGAGGATTTGTACAGCGATGGAGGACATCATAATATACCTGTATCTGTAACATGAACAGCTCCTATACCTGGACTAGAAGAGAGGTCCTCAATGTATAATGGTAGAACAATGGAGGACTCAGATGGAGGTTCAGCCATCATAATATACCTGGATCTGTATAATACAGAATGTATTGTGAACATTCCGTATGCCTGGACTAGAACAGAGGTCCTCAATGTATAATGGTAGAAGAATGGAGGACTCAGATGAAGGTTCAGACATCATAATATACCTGTATCTGTAATATGAGCAGTCCCATTACCTGGACTAGGACAGAGGTCCTCAAAGTATGATGGTAGAAGAATGGAGGACTCAGATGGAGGTCCAGACATCATAATAAACCTGTATCTGTAATATGGATAGTCCCTATACTTGGACTAGAAGAGAGGTCCTCAATGTATAATAGTAGAAGAATGGAGGACTCAGATGGAGGTTCAGATATCACAATATACCTGTATCTGTAATATGAACAGTCCCTGTACCCATGGGCATCCGCAGAACATTTTTTCAGGGGGGAGGCATCATTTTAAGGTTTCCCATACTCCCCCCCCCTTTTCGTCCCCATAGATCCCCCCTTTAGAGCAGGCCAGGGTCCCCCATAGTTCCCCTTTAGAGTAAGGTCCCTATAGATCCCCCTTTAGAGCAGGCCAGGCCAGGGTCCCCTATAGATCCCACTTTAGAGTAGGCCAGGGCCCCCATAGATCCCCCTTTAGTCTTACCTTTTCACCTATATTCCCCGTGCTACTAGGTTTTCCTGCTCCATTAGGTACTCAAGGCTCTCCCTGCAAAGAATATATATATATATATATATATATATATATATATATATATATATATATATATATATATATATATAATTAGCCAATAGGACCCCGTTAGAGCAGGCCAGAGTCCCCATAGATCCCCCTTTAGAGCAGGCCAGGGTCCCCCATAGATCCCCCTTTAGAGCAGGCCAGGCCAGGGTCCCCTATAGATCCCCCTTTAGAGCAGGCCAGGGTCCCCCATAGATCCCCCTTTAGTCTTACCTTTTCACCTATATTCCCCGTGCTACTAGGTTTTCCTGCTCCATTAGGTACTCAAGGCTCTCCCTGCAAAGAATATATATATTTAGCCAATATGACCCCCTTTAGAGCAGGCCAGGGTCCCATAGATCCCCCTTTAGAGCAGGCCAGGGTCCCCCATAGATCCCCTTTAGAGCAGGGTCCCCATACAGTATTTTCCCCTCTTAGGAGCAGGCCAGGGAATTTCCAGAGGGGGGGGGGGGTGCACTTGCGAAGGCCCATGCCTGTACTTGGACTAGAAGAAATGTCCTCAGTGTATAATAGTAGAAGAATGGAGGACTTAGATGGATGTTCAGACATCATAATATACCTGTATCTGTAATATGAACAGTCCCTGTACCCATGGGCATCCGCAGAACATTTTTTCAGGGGGGAGGCATCATTTTAAGGTTTCCCATACTCCCCCCCCTTTTCGTCCCCATAGATCCCCCCTTTAGAGCAGGCCAGGGTCCCCCTTTAGAGTAAGGTCCCTATAGATCCCCCTTTAGAGCAGGCCAGGCCAGGGTCCCCTATAGATCCCACTTTAGAGTAGGCCAGGCCAGGGTCCCCTATAGATCCCACTTTAGAGTAGGCCAGGGCCCCCATAGATCCCCCTTTAGTCTTACCTTTTCACCTATATTCCCCGTGCTACTAGGTTTTCCTGCTCCATTAGGTACTCAAGGCTCTCCCTGCAAAGAATATATATATATATATATATATATATATATATATATATATATATATAATTAGCCAATAGGACCCCGTTAGAGCAGGCCAGAGTCCCCATAGATCCCCCTTTAGAGCAGGCCAGGGTCCCCCATAGATCCCCCTTTAGTCTTACCTTTTCACCTATATTCCCCGTGCTACTAGGTTTTCCTGCTCCATTAGGTACTCAAGGCTCTCCCTGCAAAGAATATATATATTTAGCCAATATGACCCCCTTTAGAGCAGGCCAGGGTCCCATAGATCCCCCTTTAGAGCAGGCCAGGGTCCCCATAGATCCCCCTTTAGTCTTACCTTTCCACGTATATTTCCCATGCTACCAGGCTTTCCTGCACCACCAGGTACTCCAGGCTCTCCCTGCAAAGAATATATATATATATTTAGCCAATATGACCCCCTTTAGAGCAGGCTAGGGTCCCCATAGATCCCCCTTTAGGGCAGGCCAGGTCAGGCCAGGGTCCCCCATAGATCCCCTTTAGAGCAAGGTCCCTATAGATCCCCATTTAGAGAAGGCCAGACTAGGGTCCCCCATAGATCCCCCTTTAGTGCAGGCCAGGGTCCCCATAGATCCCCCCTTTAGACTTACCTTTTCACGTATATTCCCCGTCCTACCAGGCTTTCCTGCACCACCATGTACTCCAGGCTCTCCCTGCATAGAATATATATATATATATACTGTATATTTAGCCAATATGACCCCCTTTAGAACAGGCTATGGTCCCCATAGATCCCCCTTTAGAGTATCTCTAATATGAACAGTCCCTGTACCTGGACTAGAAGAGATGTCCTCAATGGGAGTACATATTGGGATTTCACTTTATAATGGGAGAACAATAGAGGACTTGGATGGATCTTCCACTATAATGGGTTTGTTTGCTCTTTGCTTATATTGGCATGTACTCCCAGCAATGTAGCAATGGACTCCCAGGAAGTCCTATCCCCGATTCCATCCTCATTCAAACCTCCATATGTGGACCTGACATAAAGGAGAACTTCCTCCAGCCCAGCCTCCCCCAGGCTGGTGCATTGTTTATGTTCTGTCAGTGGGAAGTGCGTCCATCAGAGGTCGGTACTTGTATTGCAGAATTAAATGAGGATTAGTATTCAGTCACACTGAATCCAGCTTTGAAATCACACAACTTCACTTGAAGCCACGCAATTTCAAAGTCGCATGTCAGTACGGCTTGAAAGACATCTGTGCGACTTCATGCACCGATTCCTATGCAAGTTACACCCCTGAACTTGCAAAAAGTAGTGCATGAACTACTTTCAAAATCAGTGTAACTCCGATGGAGTCAGAGTCGCAACGGTTTAACCGCTTCCATTGCAGACAATAGGGTGCGACTTGTCATGCGCTTTGAAACTATAAAATCGCCTGACTATTCGCAGCAGTGTGACCGGGACTTATGCTGGACTAGAAACATAGAAAAGTGACGGCAGAAAAAAGACTGAGTAGTCCATTGAGTCTGCCTGTTTCTTTTTTTTGTAGATCTATGTTTTTCCCAAGCATGTTTGACTGTTTACTGTCTCATTACCTCTGATTATATTTTATTCCAAGCATCAACTACCCTTTCAGTAAAATAATACTTTTTTAAAAATTAGTTTTGAACTTTTCTCCAGTTAGTTTGAAGTCATGTCCCCTTGTTCTCGTTATTGGTTTCATATAAAAAAAAACCTGCCCTCCTGAACCTCCTGACTATGCTGCACTATGGTGGACTATGGTGGATTATGGTGGAATATGATGGTCTATAGTGGACTATGGTGTACTGTGATGGACTGTGGTGTACTATGGTGGATTATGGTGGACTGTGGTGAAATATGATGGACTATGGTGGACTATGATGGACTATGACAGACTATGCTAGACTATGGTGGATCATGGTGGACTATGATGGACTATGGTAGACTGTAATGGAATATGGTGGATTATGCTGGACTATGGTGGATTATGGTGGACTATGGTGGACTATAATGTACGATGATGGACTATGGTGAACTATGGTAAACTATGATTGACTAGGTGGACTATGGTGGACTGTGATGTACTATGGTGGATTATGGTGGACTGTGGTGGAATATGATGGACTATGATGGACTATAGTGGACTGTGATGTACTATGGTGGATTATGGTGGACTGTGATGGACTATGGTGGACTGTGATGTACTATGGTGGATTATGGTGGACTGTGGTGGAATATGATGGACTATAGTGGACTATGATGGACTATGGTGGACTATGGTGGACTATGGTGGACTATGATGGACTATGGTGGACTATGATGGACTATGGTGGACTATGGTGGACTATGGTGGACTGTGATGGACTATGGTAGACTGTGATGGACTATGGTGGACTATGGTGGACTATGGTGGACTGTGATGGACTATGGTAGACTGTGATGGACTATAGTGGATTATGATGGACTATGCTGGACTATGGTGGATCATGATGGACTAAAATGGACTATGGTAGCCAGTGGAAGACAAGCTTTATTATAAAAATAGATCCAAATCCTAATTGGCAGACATTAGGTTTATTCCATAATTTGTATCTAAATAATTGTCAAAAATATTAGTTTAGTCCCTTTTTTTTTAACCCTTTTTCATGTCAATGCTTCCAATCACCCCCAGCCCCTTTTCAGCCACTTCCTGTCTACATGCACACAGTCCAGTGTCAGCTGACTGATAATGATAGCAGTGAAGCTCACCTGTGCAATGACATCTGGGGTCTCCACCGGGGGTACATCATCGCTCTGGATGGTGACAACAGCAGAACATGCCTTTGTAATGAGCATCACCACAGTCTCTTATTGTATCCACTGGAAACTGATGTGATAGAGTGACAACATAAGCGCTCAGTTGAGAAACAGTCGTCACCCAATAACAGGAAGTGCCAGAATAGGGACCTTCAAAACAAGATCAGCAGGTATTCTTTAAAGGAAAGTTTCAGCTTTAAAAACATTCAAACCAACCTGTAAGATTTAATTAACGTGGTAAATCCTATAAGAAATGTTAGTAATTGGGTGTGCAGGGAATATATTGTGGGTTTGTATATATTTAATATATTAAGTTAAAAAATGTAATAAAATGTATTTTTTCAATCTGATAAGGTAAATGAAATGTTTTGCATTCTTATTTTTAGCCAGCAGGTGGAGCTTTTGCCTGATTTTCACATGTTTTCCTCGATCTCCATGCAGCTGTTGTTTCCAGAGCTCAGTAGCTGAAGATTAAACACAGAAGTGAATAGCTGAGAGTGGTGACCCTTCGTCATGGGACGGTTCCACCAAGATTTCTGTTAGAACAAGTGAGAGATGTCCATTGTGAGGTTGAACAGGAAAAACAAACAATGTAGAAACTAAAAGCCAGGCTGACCCGTGTGCTTGGTATGGTTCCCAGAGGCACAAAACCTTTTCTTTGCTGCAGGTGTCATGTGAGGCTTGTCCCACTCACTCTGTTGGCGTCCTTGATGCTGAGTGATTTGATAAGGAAAGTACACGGTGCTCAGCGTCCTACAAACCTTTGTTACCATCCCGGGAACAGCAGATTACCGGCTTCTGGTCATACAAGTGGTAGCATCTTCAAAGACAAAACATGGACTTCATATGATCTACATTCCACACCTAAAGAATTCAGTTATATGTTTAGATTAAAAAAAGTGAAGGCAGCCATGAATACCAGATTGCAGTCTGCCTGTGTTAGCCAAATAGAGGAATAGGGACTGGACAGGTTAGATCGGCCTTCTCAACCTTTTCACCCCAGAGGAACTCTTCTAATCATTCTCAGGCCTCAGAGAACCGCCACAATTCATTGGTGGTCAGTCGGAAAAAGGTCCTTAACATTGGTGATTAGTGGGAGGAATGCTCCTTAAATTGGTGGTCAGTGGGAAGAATACTCCTCACATTGGTGGTCAGTGGGAAGAATGTTTCTTACATTGGTGGTCAGTGGGAAGAATGTCCCTTACATTGGTGGTCAGTGGGAAGAATGCTCCTTACATTGGTGGTCAGTGGGAAGAATGCTCCTTACATTGGTGGTCAGTGAGAAGAATGCTCCTCACATTGGTGGTCAGTGGGAAGAATGCTCCTTACATTGGTGGTCAGTGGGAAGAATGTTCCTTACATTGGTGGTCAGTGGGAAGAATGGTCCCTACATTGGTGGTCAGTGGGAAGAATGCTCCTTACATTGGTGATCAGTAGGAGGAATGCTCCTCAGGTACACTCTGCTCTCAGGTATGCTCCACTCTTAGGTACGCTCTGCTCTCAGGTATGCTCTGCTCTCAGGTATGCTCTGCTCTCAGGTATGCTCTGTTCTCAGGTATACTTTGCTCTCAGGTATGCTTCACTCTCAGGTACGCTCTGCTCTCAGGTACGCTCTGCTCTCAGGTATGTTCTGCTCTTAGGTATGTTCTGCTCTCAGGTATGCTCTGCTCTCAGGTATGTTCTGCTCTCAGGTATGTTCTGCTCTCAGGTATGTTCTGCTCTCAGGTATGCTCTGCTCTCAGGTATGTTCTGCTCTCAGGTATGTTCTGCTCTCAGGTACGCTCTGCTCTCAGGTATGCTCTGCTCTCAGGTATGCTCCGCTCTCAGGTATGCTCCGCTCTCAGGTATGCTCCACTTTTTGGTATGCTTCACTCTCAGGTATGCTTTGCTCTTAGGTATGCTCCACTCTCAGGTATGCTCTGCTCTCAGGTATGCTCCACTCTCAGGTTTGCTCTGCTCTCAGGTATGCTCCATTCTCAGGTATGCTCTGCTCTCAGGTATGCTCTGCTCTCAGGTATGCTCCACTCTCAGGTATGCTCCACTCTCAGGTATGCTCTGCTCTCAGGTATGCTCCACTCTCAGGTATGCTCCACTCTCAGGTATGCTCTGGACTCAGGTATATATAAATCTTGGGTAAGGACTGATCCCAGGTATGTTCTGCTTTCAGAACAAAAACATGGAAAAGGCGCAAACACTGTTGTTCACATAAAACCTACAAAAATGAATAAAGTCCATTTGAAAAGTCCATAAGACATAAAAGGTTTCTAGATAGAAAGTCCATTCACTAAGGGCTGCCACCAACATAGGCATAGAAGCCAAAATCCAGCAAGCCTGACAATAAATAAGAAGGAGAGGCGCCTTTAGGTGTTGGAGTAAAACAATTGAATTGGAAATATACAGGTGGCAACTCACATGTCATAGCAATAAAACAGGCACATCTGTAGTGTAGATATCCCAAGGGTATCATCAGTGAGCATTATGTCGGTCTGCTAGCAACGCCATAAGATGATGTCTCCCAGCTGGTCCCCACTGTAAGGAAGTCGGCCGTGCAGTGGAAGGAATCCCAGAACTAGGTTTGGGGCGCAGGTGGCTAGGCAGTGTAGGGCAATGATATCACTGGAGTGCGACGCGTTTCCGAGCATGTGTGCTGCAAATGTTAGGGCAGCCACACTCCTTTATCAAACATGATCTGCTTGCAGGTGCACTCTACTCTCAGATATGCTCCACTCTCAGGTACGCTCTGCTCTCAGGTATGCTCCACTTTCAGGTACGCTCTGCTCTCGAGTATGCTCTACTCTCAGGTACGCTCTGCTCTCAGGTACGCTCTGCTCTCAGGTATGCTCCACTTTCAGGTACGCTCTGCTCTCGAGTATGCTCTACTCTCAGGTACGCTCTGCTCTCAGGTATGCTCCACTCTCAGGTATGCTCTGCTCTCAGGTATGCTCCACTCTCAGGTACGCTCTGCTCTCAGGTATGCTCCACTCTCAGGTACGCTCTGCTCTCGAGTATGCTCTACTCTCAGGTACACCCCGCTCTCAGGTATGCTCTGGTTTTTGTATTCTCTGCTGTCAGGTATGCTCCACTGTCAGGTATGCTCCACTGTCAGGTATGCTCTGGTCTCAGGTATATTTCAATCTTGGGTATGGACTGGTCCCAGGTATGTTCTGCTTTCAGGTTTTCTCTGCTCTCAGGTATACTTCGCTCTCAGGTACGCTCTCTCTCTATGCCTGTCTGATAGGAGAGCCGCCTGCTTTGTTTACATAGGCAGACGGCTCTCCTGTCAGTTTTCCCCAAAGATTGCGGGAGGCCAGCGGTGATCGCCCCCTGCTCCTCCCACGGTCTGGCTCCTGCTGTGTCTAATCAGACCACATGCATATAATCATGTACATGTACGTGATTATGCGCAGCCGAGCCGCCCTGCCACAGTAAATCTGGCATCACATTCTGCAAACAAGCTGGTTGCTGAAATTAGAAAATGTGACAGCAATGGAGTGACCGTCACAAATTAACCTCCCTGGCGGTATTCTTGAGTGTGGCTCGGGGTTAACTTTCAGTACCAAAAGCGGTAACCCCGAGCCACACTCGGGATTACCCCAGAATGTTACTTACCTCCCCTGCGCTCCCCCGCCGTCCTTCCCGTCATTCTCGCACTCTCTCCCCGCTCTGTGCATGGTCGATTGCCGGCACTTGCCTTCCGGTTCCCTTCCCTGCGAGCGTTGCAAAAATGTAAATACACCAAATCCAAATGAGATGATACCAAGCTGTGATCCTAACGGATTACACTGTATCATCCCATTTCACCACAGGATTTCACCTGGTGACTTTTCCAGTGCCCTGCCTGTGCTTTTCCAGTGCTTTGTGCCTGGAAAATAGAGAACGACCATGGCGTCCAAAAAGCGTTTTTTATGCGCAAAAATGCTTTTAGACGAACTGGAAAACGGTGACAGCGAAACGGAGTTACTTGAAGAACTGAGCGATAGCGATTGGTGGGAAAATTCGTCATCAGGTACGGAAAGTGACGACAGCGAGGATTCTGATGTCTCTTTCTGGCACATCGCTTGTGGAATTTGGGAAGTATATCGAATGATTCTTCAGAATTTTCAACGGAGCGATGTGCCAGAAATAGACATCAGAATTGTCGCTGTCGTCACTTTCCGTACCTGATTCCGTAATTTTCCCACCAATCGCTATCACTCAGTTCTTCAAGTAACTCAGTTTCGCTGTCGCTGTTTTCCAGTTTGTCTAAAAGCGATTTTGCGCAAAAAAAACACGTTTTGGACGCCATGATCATTCTTTATTTTCCAGGCACAAAGAACTGGAAAAGCACAGGCAGGGCACTGGAAAAGTCACCGGGGGAAATCCTGTGGTGAGATGGGATGATACAGTGTAATCCGTTAGGATCACAGCTTTCTATCATCTCATTTGTGTATTTACATTTTTGAATTTGCCGCCAGTTCCACCTCCTGCGTCGCAACGCTCACAGGGAAGGGAACCGGAACACAGGTGCCGGCATCCCCCGAGCACACAGCGGGAGGACGGCGGGGGGTGGGGGCGGCGTGAGGAAGGCGTGAGGACGGCGGAGGAGGACAGCGGGGGATCGCAGGGGAAGGAGAGTTTTTTTAAAATGTAAAACAACAGATTTCTATACAAAACAATGTACCGCTTTTAGCACAGAAATCCTGACATAATCAGACCTCCAGGGAGGTTAATATCTCCTGCCTGCAGCTCTGGTAGTGTCATATTTCATAAATCAGTGCTAAGAGGCACATGGGAGCAGGCACAGTCCTACCATCCTGAAGAATTTATTTTAGGCAATCAGATGTCACATAGGCACCCACCTCTCTATATGTGACTACTGATGAGATGTTCTGCAGAAGGTACCTACAAACACAGTGAATGGACATCTGCTCGCCATACGAATTGGATTGAAAGTGTGATCTGAATGTGTATGAATCTGTCTAATGAGGGAAAACATAAGGGCAGCTTATCTGGACGGAAAACAATATTGTCCGGTCTCTTGGATCAGTCCCTTGTAGCAGTCTCTTAAAAACTGTGACTTTGTAGCAGTCTCCTGGAGCAGTGCCTTGTAACTGTCCCTTTGAGTGGTCTCTTGAAGCTGTTTCTTGGAACGTACCCTTGGAGAAGCCTTTTGGAGCAGTTCTTGGGATCAGTCTCTTAGAGCAGACACTTAAAGCAGTCTCTGGGAGCAGTGCCTTGGAGCAGACCCTTGGAGCAGTGACTTTTAGCAGTTTCTTCTAGCAGTCTCTTGGAGCACTCTCTCATAGCAGTCCCTTGGAGCAGTCTCTTTGGAGCAGTGGCTTGTAGCAGTGGCGTCTAGCAGTCCCTTGGAGCAGTCTCTTTGGAGCAGTGGCTTGTAGCAATCCCTTGGAGCAGTCTCTTGGAGTTGTCTCTTGTAGCAGTCCCTTGGAGTTGTCTCTTGTAGCAGTCCCTTGGAGCAGTCTCATGGAGCAGTGGCTTGTAGCAGTTCCTTGGCTTTGAGCAGTGGCTTGTAGCAGTGGTTTGGAGCAATCCCTTTGAGCAGTCTCTTTGAGAAGTCCATTGGAGCAGTCTCTTGGAGCAGTGGCTTGTAGCAGTTCCTTGGCTTTGAGCAGTGGCTTGTAGCAGTGGTTTGGAGCAATCCCTTTTGAGCAGTCTCTTTGAGAAGTCCCTTGGAGTAGCTCCTTGGAACAGACTGTTGGAGCAGTGCCTTGTAACAGTCTCATGGAGCAGTCTCTTTGAATGGCTACTTAAAGAAGCCTTTTGGAGCAGTCTCTTGAAGCAGTCTCTTGTAGCTGTCCTGTGGAGCAGTCCCCTGGAGCAGTCTCTTGGAGCAGTGCCTTGGAGTGGTTCCCCTGGAGCAGCCTCTTTGAACAGTGACTTGGATCAGTCCATTGGAGCAGTTCCTTGGAGCAGTGACTTGTAGCAGTGTCTTCTAACAGTCCTTTAGAGCAGTCTCTTGGAATATCCCCTTTGAAAAGCCTTTTGGAGCAGTTCTTTGGATTAGTGTCTTGGAGTAGTGTCTTGTAGCAGTCCCTTGGAGCAGTGTCTGTTTGAGCAGTGCCTTGTATAAATCCCTTGCAGCGGTTCCTTAGAGCAGTCTCTTGGAACGTTCCCTTGGGGAAGCCTTTTGGAGCAGTTCTTTAGATCAGTCCCTTGGAGCAGTGTCTTAAAGCAGTCTCTTGGCAAAGTGCCTTAGAGTGGTCCCTTGGAGCAGTCCCTTAGAGCCAGAGATGTATAGTAACGAAGTAGAACTACTTAAGTACTGTACTTAAGTACCGAAATGCGGTATCTGTACTTTCCTAGAGTAGAATTTTTTTCTCCTACTTCTACTTTTACTTCACTACATTTTTTCGATGATTTTGATACTTCTACTCAAGTATTTTTTTTTTGTGCTGCATAGTTACTCGTTACTTTTAAAAAAATTACCACTGCCATAACAGTAGATGGCAGGATGCATAAAGCTCAAAAAAATGTGTATAATGTCATTTGTAAATCAGCGCATACGAAAATAAAGGCTGTGTATAATAAAAGCTGCTAAACCAAATCTTTCCAATAAAAAGAAAATATGAAACAAACAAATAAATGGTGCTACAGCGCTTAAAGTGCATCAAGAAACTACTAACAAACACAGGTTAATCATTTGAATAAATCATTTGAAATAATAAAAACAATATGATGTTCAAACTTTTGACTTATTTCTTTAATAACTACATAACACAGTACTTGTACTTCTACTTTCAGTACTTGAGTAGAAATTTTTTTTCAAAACTACTGGTACTTTTTACTTTTAGTACTTAAGTAGCAATTTTTTTGAAAAAACTACTTGCAATACTTAAGTAAAAAAATGTTGAATACTTTAGTACTTCTACTTAAGTAACTTTTTCTGCGAGCACTTCCACTTCTACTCAAGTCACTTTTTGATCGAGCACTTGTACTTTTACTCAAGTAGAAATTTCGAGTACTTTATACAAGTCTGCTTAGAGCAGTCTCTTGGAATGTCCCTATGGAGAAGCCTTTTGGAGCAGTCCTTTGGATTGTTCACTTGGAGCAGTCTCTTGGAATATCCCCTTGGACAAGCCTTTTGGAGCAATTATTTTGATTAGTCCCTTGGAGCAGTCTCCTGGATTGATGACTTGTAGCAGTCCCTTGGATCAGTCCCTTGGAGCAGTCTCTTGAAACAGTGCCTTGGAGTGGTCCCTTGGAGCAGTCTCTTGAAGCAGTCTCTTGGAGCAGTGACTTGCAGCAGACCATTGAAGCAGTCTCTTGGAATGTCCCCATGGAGAAGCCTTTTGGCGCAGTTCTTTGGATTAGTCCCTTGGAGAAGTCTCTTGGAATGTCCCCTTGGAGAGGCCTTTTGGAGCAGTTATTTTGATTTGTGTCTTGGAGCAGTGTCTTAGGGCAGTCACTTAGAGCAGTCTCTTGGAGCAATGACTTGTAGCAGTCCATTGGAGCAGTCTCTTGAAACAGTCTCTTGGAGTAGTGTCTTGGAATGGTCCCCTTGAGCTGTCCCTTGGATCAGTCTCTTGAAGCAGTCTCTTGGAGCAGAGACTTGTAGCAGTCCCTTGGAGCAGTCTCTTGGAATATCCTCATAGAGAAGCCTTTTGGAGCAATTCTTTGGATTAGTCCCTTGGAGTAGTCTCTTAGAATGTCCCAATGGAGAAGCCTTTTGGAGCCATTCTTTAGCGTAGTCCCCTGGAGCAGTGCCTTGGAGTGGTTCCCCTGGAGCAGCCTCTTTGAACAGTGACTTGGATCAGTCCATTGGAGCAGTTCCTTGGAGCAGTGACTTGTAGCAGTGTCTTCTAACATTCCTTTAGAGCAGTCTCTTGGAATATCCCCTTTGAAAAGCCTTTTGAAGCAGTTCTTTGGATAGTGTCTTGGAGTAGTGTCTTGTAGCAGTCCCTTGGAGCAGTGTCTGTTTGAGCAGTGCCTTGTATAAATCCCTTGCAGTGGTTCCTTAGAGCAGTCTCTTGGAACGTCCCCTTGGGGAAGCCTTTTGGAGCAGTTCTTTAGATCAGTCCCTTGGAGCAGTGTCTTAAAGCAGTCTCTTGGCAAAGTGCCTTAGAGTGGTCCCTTGGAGCAGTCCCTTAGAGCAGTCTCTTGGAATGTCCCTATGGAGAAGCCTTTTGGAGCAGTCCTTTGGATTGTTCACTTGGAGCAGTCTCTTGGAATATCCCCTTGGACAAGCCTTTTGGAGCAATTATTTTGATTAGTCCCTTGGATCAGTCCCTTGGAGCAGTCTCTTGAAACAGTCTCTTGGAGTAGTGCCTTGGAGTGGTCCCTTGGAGCAGTCTCTTGAAGCAGTCTCTTGGAGCAGTGACTTGCAGCAGACCATTGAAGCAGTCTCTTGGAATGTCCCCATGGAGAAGCCTTTTGGCGCAGTTCTTTGGATTAGTCCCTTGGAGAAGTCTCTTGGAATGTCCCCTTGGAGAGGCCTTTTGGAGCAGTTATTTTGATTTGTGTCTTGGAGCAGTGTCTTAGGGCAGTCACTTAGAGCAGTCTCTTGGAGCAATGACTTGTAGCAGTCCATTGGATCAGTCTCTTGGAGCAGAGACTTGTAGCAGTCCCTTGGAGCAGTCTCTTGGAATATCCTCATAGAGAAGTCTTTTGGCGCAGTTCTTTGGATTAGTCCCTTGGAGCAGTCTCTTAGAATGTCCCAATGGAGAAGCCTTTTGGAGCCATTCTTTAGCGTAGTCCCTTGGAGCAGTGTCTTGGGGCAGCCTCTTCAAGCTGTGTCTTGGAGTGCTCTCTTAGGGAAAGTCCTAAAGTTAGCACAGGAAGATGGGGAGAAGGCTTGTAACCTCTATTTTACCCTGGTGATCCTGCCAGTAACACACTAACTGTCCCTGAGTGACAACCCTCACTCACTGTACTGTCTCTATAGGGGAACAGCGTGGGGCAGGGGAACAGCGTGGGCATAATAGGACAAATAGTATTAGAAGTTTAACTGGAAAACATCTCTCCCTCTCCTCATCCTTGTTACCTAGTGGGAGGTGTTCTGTAGTCCACAGAGTGCTAACAACAGTTTAGTGTTCAACCAGCAGCAGCAGGAAGCTTCTGAACTTGCAGATAATCTGTACTGAGGTTAAAAAAGAAAATGAATGCAGCCGCCGCATTAATGGGCTGGAAAAGCGGTAATATACGACGTTGCTGTTGTTGGGTTGAATGTCATTTTACAGCTGAGCTCCAAGCAGACAATACTCAGAGGAAATGCATAGACGGTGTGAGAGTCGCTTTACCTTATTAAGGATTTGAATTACTGTCTATCCAGTCCTGAGATGTACACTGCTTGGTCACACATCATAGCCCTGTCCATCAGGGTAGGGGAACCTAAACTTTGCTGCAGTTTCACTTTCACATACAGGTCCCCCTTCATCCCAACTCTGTAACTGACAATGAAAGAAGGGGTCTTATTATGTTACAATAATATTAATAGGATATCTAACATCACAATAGGCTGCTCCTGATGATGTCAATGGTGACAAAACGCGTAGAGCGTAATTACGTAATTTCCTCTCCTGGAACGCAGATGCGGCGGCTGCCTTAATTTTAATATATTTATTGTGGTGTTAGATACCCTAATAATATTATTGTAAGATAATGAGACCCCTATACTTTTAGGCAGCGCCACCCACCTCACTATCCTCACACTTATTTGAATATAGACTTTATAGACTATATTTTGAGGTAGGCTGCAGCCTTAAATTATCTCCATAAGCGCGGAATTTCCCAATTCACATTGACAATGAAAGAAGTGGCAGACTGAAGAGCTCATCTCTGCTGTCCCTCTGCTCTCTCCTCCTATCATCATGGCTTCTTACACTGCAGCACACCTAATTGGCTGCTTATGCTGCTTCTCCCTTTCCCACTTTGAGCTCTGCTGTACAAGGACTACAGGTGGCCTATACCAGGTCACATTCAGATACTTAATTAGCATTAGTGATTGCAGAGCTGCATCCAGCTGTGTCTTTTATAACTGCTCGGAGTTTAGCTTTAAATGAATGAGCTCAGCCTGTCTATTAATCTATTAATAATCGGTAAGCGGTATTGGCCAATTTGTGTTTATGGGGGGAGGGGGGTGTGCATGGAATAATGGCTGGCAGGTCAGTGGGTCACCATCAGGGTGATCCGCAGTGATCCGGTAATGGACATAAAGCTGGAATCTGAAGGACGTTAATAGTCATGTTTACAGGCCGCCGGTGACCTGCGCTCCATTTTCTGATGAACTCACATAAAGCCGGGAATCTCTTCCTAAACACAGACAGGAAGAGAACGCTGTGCAGCGCCAGACGTGTTTGGAGTATGGAGGAGGGGAGGACGCCATTAAACACCGCGAGGAGTAAACATTCCTCGCCAAGTGTTCAGAGTACTCAGAGGGAAGATGAAGGAACCCGGCCGTCCTCCGAACCGGCACTGACCGTCCTGCAAAGGAATGAACCCGCAATACACGCCACCATTTATACCAAAAACTTCAACCAATTCCCATGGTCAACAGCCAATCCCAACATAGTAATGACATGTACTGTATGTGCTACATAGACATCCCATAATAATGACAAACACACTACATTACCAAAAGTATTGGGACGCCTGCCTTTACACGCACATGAACTTTAATGGCCTCCCAGTCTTAGTCCATAGGGTTCAATATTGAGTTGGCCCACCCTTTGCAGCTATACCAGCTTCAACTCTTCTGGGAAGGCTGTCCACAAGGTTTAGGAGTGTCTATGGGAATGTTTGCCCATTCTTCCAGAAACGCACAAGACAAGAAGGCCTGGCTCACAGTCTCCTCTCTAATTCATCACAATTGTTCTATTGGGTTGAGGCCAGTCAAGTTCCTCTACCCCAAACTTGGTCATCCATGTCCTTATGGACCTTGCTTTGTGCACTGGTGCGCACTCATGTTGGAACAAGAAGGGGCTGTAACGGACCCCGTACTCAAACTGTTCCCACAAAGTTGGGAGCATGAAATTGTCCAAAATGTCTTGGTATGCTGATACTTTAAGTCTCCATTCACACTGGTACGACTTGTCAGGCGACTTGGTCAGCCTGACAAGTCGTGCACAGTCGCTCCCATAGTGTAGTACAGGAGCCATTCTAATAGGAGCGACACAAGTCGCTCCAACTTAGAAAAAGGGTCCTGTACTACTTCGGGCGACCTGGAGGCGACTTGCATAGACATTCATGTTATGAAGTCCGTGCAAGTGGCGCCGAAGTCGCGCTGCACGCGACTTCACAGGTCGCCCCCGAAGTTGAAGCAACCTAGTGTGAACCGGCACTTATGCCTCGTTTCCACTGAGTGGTACGGTACGGTTCGGTTCAGTACGGTACGGTTCGGAGTGGTACACATTGCGTTTCCACTGCTAATAGTACCCTTTCATGATAGGCGTGGTTTAGCAGAAAAGCTGTGATAGACGATTCTCTGTCAACCAATCAAAGTTCTGCAGAGTGTAGCTCCACACTGTTGGTATGTTACTAATGTGCTTGGTACCCCAATGAAAGGGTCCCAAAAAAGTGGTACGGTACGGTTCGGAATTAGGGTACCATTCATAATGGAAACGGCATAAATAGCGTACCGAACCGTACCAGAAAGCTCAGTGGAAACAAGCCATTAGAGTTCCCTTCACTGGAACTTAGGGGCCAATCCCAACCCCTGAAAAACAACCCCACACCATAATCCCCCCTCCAACAAATGATTTGGACCAGTACCACAAAGCAAGGTCCATAAAGACATGAATGAGTGAGTTTGGGAATGACCTTGACTGGCCTGCAGCTCAACCCGATAGAACGCCTTTGGGATGAATTAGAGAGGAGACTGCGAGCCAGGCCTTCTCATCCAATATCAGTGCCTGACCTCACAAATGCGCTTCTGGAAGAATGGTCAAACATTCCCATAGACACTCCTAAACCTTGTGGACAGCCTTCCCAGAAGAGTTGAAGCTGTTATAGCTGCAAAGGGTGGGCCAACTCAATATTGAACCCTACGGACTAAGACTGGGATGCCATTAAAGTTCATGTGTGTGTAAAGGCAGGCGTCCCAATACTTTTGGCAATATAGTGTATTTCTTATGGGATTCCTTTTCTGTAACTATAGGTGATAACAGAATGGTCCAATCATAAAACAAAACATGGCAACAAGTAAACTAATGATTTGTCCCATCCCCATTCAAAAGTCTGCATTCCCTTAGTTCCTAATTCTGTGTATTGCCCCCTTTAGCACCAATGACAGTATGCAGTCTTTTGTAATAGTAATCTATGAAGCCCTGAATTCTTGCAGGTGGTAGAGCTGCCCATTTGTCTTGGCAAAATGCCTCCAGGTCATACAAAGTTTTTGGTCGTCTTGCTTGAAGCACAGGTTTGAGACCTCCCCAGAGCGGCTCGATGATATTAGGGTCAGGAGACTGTGATGGCCACTTCACCTTTCACCTTTTTCTGCTAGGGGTCACCTTGTCCTTGTGCTTAGGGTCATTGTCATGCTGGAAAGTCCAAGGCGTCTCATGTGCAGCTTTCCTGCAGAAGAATGCAAACTGTCTGCCAGTATTTTCTGATAACATGCTGCAGTCATCTTGCCATCAATTTTCCACTATGAATATGAGTATGGTCCATGGTGGACGATAGTCATATTCATACACCCGCTGGACAGGAACCCTCCTGGGCATTCTAGGAGGACCATAGTCATATTCATGCACATGCTGGGCAGGAACAATCATGTGGGTTCATGTGCTTTTAGAGCTCACACCCCCCTCAAAACATCAGTGAGCCACCACCATGCTTCACAGTGGAGATGGTTTTCTTGCCGC
The DNA here is from genome assembly GCF_965119305.1 of Pelophylax lessonae. Taxonomy (NCBI): domain Eukaryota; kingdom Metazoa; phylum Chordata; class Amphibia; order Anura; family Ranidae; genus Pelophylax; species Pelophylax lessonae. The sequence goes on from NC_138776.1 coordinate 24,123,041, forward strand.
TATAGGCCTTGTTGACTCCTCTCTAAACATAGCACTTATGGTTGTGACCATAAAGCTCTATTTTGGTCTCATCACTCCAGATTACAGTGTGCTAGAAGCTGTGAGGTGTGTCAAGGTGTTGTTGAGCATATTGTAACCGGGCTTTTTTGGGGAATTGGTGCAGTAAAGGCTTTTTTCTGGTAACTTGACCATGCAGCTCATTTTTGTTCAAGTATCGTATTGTGCTCCTTTAAAACAACCCCACCCTCTTTTTCCAGAGCAGCCTGTATTTCTCCTGAGGTTGCCTGTGGGTTTTTTTTTCGTATCCCTAAAAATTCTTCTGGCAGTTGAGGCTGCAATCTTTCTTGGTCTACCTGACCTTGGCTTGGTATCAAGAGATCCCCGCTGGCACCAACCAAACACTGATATCAACGCAACACTGACACCAGAACAACACTGAGGTCTGGTCCACTAGGTTGGGCCTTGTCCTGCTCCCAGAGCCAAGACATCCATTTATGGATCCATGGTGAACTATTTATACACCCACCAGATACAAATCATCATGTGGAGCCATGGTGGACTATTCTTATAGCTGATGGGCAGAACCCTCCTGTGGTTTCTTGGTGGACCATAGTCATATTCACACCCCTGCTGGGCAAGAACCATCATGTGGTTTCTTGGTGGACCATAGTCATATTCACACCCCTGCTGGGGAGGAACCATCGTGTGGGCATGTGGTGGACTATTCATACCCCTGCTGGGGAGGAACCATCGTGTGGGCCTGTGGTGGACTATTCATACCCCTGCTGGACAGAAACCCTCCTGTGGGACCATGGGCATATTCATGCACCTGCTGGGCAGGAACCCTCCTGTGTGTTCATGGTGGACCATAGTCATATTAATACACCTGCCGGGCAGGAACAATCATGTGGGTCCATGGTGGACCATAGTCATATTCATACACCCGCTGGGCAGGACCCTCCTGAAGATTCTTGGAGGATCATAGTAATGTTCATACACCTGCATGGCAGGAAGAATCATATGGATACATGGCAGACCATAGTCATATTCATACACCTGATGGCCGGGAACAATCATGTGGATTCATGGTGGGCCATAGTCATTTTCACACACCTGCTGGGAAGGAACCATCATGTGGGACCTTGGTGGACTATTTATACACCTGCTGAGAAGGAACCAACATGTGGATTCATGGCAAACCATAGTCATATTCATACACCTGCTGGGCAGGAACAATCATGTGGGTTCATGGTGGACCATAGATATATTTACACATCTGTTGGGAAGGAACCATCATTTTGGACCATGGTGGACTATTTAAACACTTGCTGGGAAGGAACCATCATGTGGGTTCATGGTGGACCATAGTCATATTCATACACCTGATGGCTGGGAACAATCATGTGGGTTCATGGTGGACCATAGTCATTTTCACACACCTCCTGGGAAGGAACCATCATGTGGGACCATGGTGGACTATTTATACACCTGCTGGGAAGGAACCATCATGGGGATTCATGGCAAACCATAGTCATAGTCATACACCTGCTGGGTAGAAACAATCATGTGGCTCCATGGTGGACCATAGTCATATTCATATATACCTGCTTGGCAGGAACAATCATGTGGATTCATGGCAGACCATAGTCATATTTATACACCTGCTGGGCAGGAACAGTTATTGGGATTCATGGCAGACCATAGTCATATTCAAAAACCTTCTGGGCAGGAACAATCCTGTGGGTTCATAGTGGACCATAGTCATATTTATACACCTGGTGGGAAGGAACCATCATGTGGGACCATGGTGGACTATTTATACAGCTGCTGGGAAGGAACCATCATGTGGGTCCATGGTGGACCATAGTCATATTCATACACCTGCTGGGCAGAAACAATCATGTGGGTTCATGGTGGACCATAGTCATATTCATACACCTGATGGCTAGGAACAATCATGTGGGTTCATGGTGGACCATAGTTAAATTCATACACCTGCTGGGCAGAAACAATTATGTGGGTCCATGGTGGACCATAGCCATATTTATACACCTGCTGGGCAGGAACCATAATGTAGGACCATGGTGGACTATTTATACACCTGCTGGGCAGGAACCATTATGTGAATTCATGGCAAACCATAGTCATATTCATACACCTGCTGGGCAGGAACCATTATGTGGGACCATGGTGGACTATTTATACACCTGCTGGGAAGGAACCATCATGTGGGACCATGGTGGACAATTTTACACCTGCTGGGCAGGAACCATCATGTGAATTCATGGCAAACCATAGTCATATTCATACACCTGCTGGGCAGAAATACATCTTTGATATTTTTCTCATGTGTCAGAAAAAGCGGAGATTTGTTCTTCCCCTGGAGAAGAAATTCTTACAGAGGAGAAGGAAAATTCTATCAGTGAAGGAGTCGTCTGGACTTCCTCCCCATGAAATCTCACGTTCAGAACATATTAAAATGTTTTAATTGCTACAGATAAGAGTGAAGGATTGGGGCCCCGGGGCCCTCCCTCGCTCTTTGTAGAGTAGAACTCCTGAATACGTCCAATTGTCTGAGCGTGGAAGGAATGTACGGCTGTCCTTGTCTCCTGGAACATAACAAGCGGGAACCAACTCCCTCTTCAAGCTGCAGATAAGTCCACAATTTTCCCAGGGATTGTGTGAGAGCCAGGGACCCATCCTGGTAGGAACTGAGGGCCAATGTCTGGCACGGGGCCACTGAACACTGCTGGGTAGCAGAGAAAATGTAAAGCCAGCTACACAGCACACGTGTCTGGCCCTATTTCAGAGCCTTCAGCTTGTACGGCCACACTGAAGTCTATGAAAAGCCAGAACATTTTATTGGTTTTAGATGGGGTAGGGAAGGGTCACATCCCTATCAACTGTCCTTCTGGGAGATTTCCCTTCACTTCCTGTTCTGGACCCATAAGAGGAAATACGAGGTGCTCTCTCCAAAGTGAATGTAATTTCCACCTTAGAGTTGTCACAGGGACAGGTGTCCCCATTGGAAGATTTCCCTCACTTCCTGCCTCAGTGACACCAGGACAAGCCGAGGTATGAATCTTCCCATCACGGGCACAGACAGAACCTTATAAAGGGTCTGAGCTTTCCACACTCCATTCAAACCTGAAAAAAACAAATATTTGTCATTTACATCCACTTAAAGAAATATTGAGGATCCCTGGAACGAATGTTCTTATAATAATGAATCCTTTAATACAGCAAAGGTCATTCGTTCTGAGGTGTGACAGTAACAAGCAGGAGAATGCGTTCAGGCGGCAATCTATGTGCTACCTTCCAACCAACATTTTATAATAGAAGAGGTGAGGATAAGGCGGCTCCTGTTATCTGAGACGTAAAATATGTGTCACATGACATGGGAGGGGCCTGCGTCCACCATCACTTCATCGCACCCTAGCATCTATCTGTGCGTCATGTGACACTCTATACACTTAGAATCTACCATTTACAGTATATATACAATTCACCATTGTATATATAAACCCGATCCCTGAGTCAAGGTTCGTATCTATGTGGGTTGTGCTTGATGCGTTTTTCTGGCGTGTTTTGCGGTGTGTTTTGAATTTTTAAACCCGTGTTTTTAATGCGTTTTTGCATGCATTTTGCGTTTTATTTTATCTTTAAACACACTGTATATAGCGGGTTGCTAAGGAGCAGGCCGATAAGCTGGCTGCTGCGTCCTTAACAGCTGATGAGACATCAGCTGTCAGCGGGATATCCCGCTGACAGCTAAATATAAAAAAAAAAAAGAATTGCCTGCAAAAAAAAAAAAACAGGAATACAACAGCGTTTTAAAACAATCCATACCAGACCGATATCTAAGCAGGCTCTGCCCCCCCCCCCCCCACACAGAGCTGGTATCTGGGGGCTCCCTTGTTAAAGGGGGCTTCTAGATTCTGATAAGCCCCCACCCGCAGACCCCCACAACCACAGCCCAGGGTTGTGAGGAAGAGGCCCTTGTCCCCATGAACACGGGGACAAGGTGCCTTGGGGTGGGGTCTTCCACTGAGGACAGAGGGTATTCCTTCTCTATTTCTCCACGATAGAAGGTAAAGGGAAGTCTTCCACTGAGGACAGAGGGGATACCCTCTCTATTCCTCCATGATAGGAGGCAGGGCCGGAGTGGGACTCATTTTCAGCCCTGGAGTTTCATGCCTTAGACCGGCCCACTTTAGTTCAAGACTGACTATATTAAAATAATGTAATTAAAACCTCAGAATCTAAATTTGCAATGTCTGCGGACAGGAGAATGCGGGGCTGCGGGCATGGTACATGAGAATGCGGGGCTGCGGGCATGGTACAGGAGAATGCGGGGCTGCGGGCATTGTACAGGAGAATGCGGGGCTGCAGGCATTGTACAGGAGAATGCGGGGCTGCAGGCATTGTACAGGAGAATGCGGGGCTGCAGGCATTGTACAGGAGAATGCGGGGCTGCGGGCATGGTACAGGAGAATGCGGGGCTGCGGGCATGGTACAGGAGAATGCGGGGCTGCGGGCATTGTACAGGAGAATGCGGGGCTGCAGGCATTGTACAGGAGAATGCGGGGCTGCAGGCATTGTACAGGAGAATGCAGGGCTGCGGGCATGGTACAGGAGAATGCGGGGCTGCGGACATGGTACAGGAGAATGCGGGGCTGTGGACATGGTACAGGAGAATGCGGGGCTGCGGGCATTGTACAGGAGAATGCGGGGCTGTGGACATGGTACAGGAGAATGCGGGCCTGCGGGCATGGTACATGAGAATGCGGGGCTGCGGGCATTGTACAGGAGAATGCATGGCTGCGGGCATGGTACAGGAGAATGCGGGGCTGCGGGCATGGTACAGGAGAATGTGGGGCTGCGGGCATTGTACAGGAGAATGCGGGGCTGCGGGCATGGTACAGGAGAATGCGGGGCTGCGGGCATTGTACAGGAGAATGCGGGGCTGCGGGCATGGTACAGGAGAATGCGGGGCTGCGGGCATGGTACAGGAGAATGCGGGGCTGCGGACATGGTACAGGAGAATGCGGGGCTGCGGACATGGTACAGGAGAATGCGGGGCTGTGGGCATGGTACAGGAGAATGCGGGGCTGCGGACATGGTATAGGAGAATGCGGGGCTGGGGGCATGGTACAGGAGAATGCGGGGCTGTGGGCATGGTACAGGAGAATGCGGGGCTGCGGACATGGTACAGGAGAATGCGGGGCTGCGGACATGGTACAGGAGAATGCGGGGCTGCGGGCATTGTACAGGAGAATGCGGGGCTGCGGGCATTGTACAGGAGAATGCGGGGCTGCGGGCATTGTACAGGAGAATGCGGGGCTGTGGGCATGGCACAGGAGAATGCGGGGCTGCGGGCATTGTACAGGAGAATGCGGGGCTGTGGGCATGGCACAGGAGAATGCGGGGCTGCGGGCATTGTACAGGAGAATGCGGGGCTGTGGGCATGGCACAGGAGAATGCGGGGCTGCGAGCATGGCACAGGAGAATGCGGGGCCGCGGACATGGTACATGGCTTTTTTTGGCTTTTTGCATAGGACGTGGAAACAAGGCCTAAGTTAACCACTCAACTATGCAGGAAAATATAAGAACTAGGGGGGCAGAAAAATGGCAGCAAGTGCTCAGGACTGATGAGTCACAATGTGAAATATTTATTCTTGTCCAACATCAGACCTGACCCTTACAAATGCCCTTCTGGAACAATGTTTAACATTCCCATAGACACACTCCTAAACCTTGTGGACGGCCTTCCCTGAAGAGCTGAAGCTGTTATAGCTGCAAAGGGTGGGCCAACTCAATATTGAACCCTACGGACTAAGACTGGGATGCCATTAAAGTTCATGCGCGTGTAAAGGCAGGCATCCCAATACTTTTGGTAATATAGTGTATGTACAGTATCTCACAAAAGTGAGTACACCCCTCACATTTGTGTAAATATTTTATTTTATCTTTTCATGTGACAACACTGAAGAAATGACACTTTGCTACAATGTAAAGTAGTGAGTGTACAGCTTGTATAACAGTGTAAATTTGCTGTCCCCTCAAAATAACTCAGCACACAGCCATTAATGTCTAAACTGCTGGCAACAAAAGTAAGTAAACCCCTAAATGAAAATGTCCAAATTGGGCTTAATTAGCCATTATCCCTCCCCGGTGTCATTTGACTCGTTAGTGTTACAAGGTCTCAGGTGTGAATGGGGAGCAGGTGTGTTAAATTTGGTGTTATCGCTCTCACTCTCTCATACTGGTCACTGGAAGTTCAACATGGCACCTCATGGCAAAGAACTCTCTGAGGATCTGAAAAAAACTGTTGCTCTACATAAAGATGGCCTAGGCTAAAAGAAGATTGCCAAGACCCTGAAACTGAGCTGCAGCACTGTGGTCAAGACCATACAGCGGTTTAACAGGACAGGTTCCACTCAGAACAGGACTCGCCATGGTGCGCCAAAGAAGTTGAGTGCATGAGCTCAGCGTCATATCCAGAGGTTGTCTTTGGGTAATAGACGTATGAGTGCTGCCAGCATGGCTGCAGAAGGTGAAGGGGTGGGAGGTCAGCCTGTCAGACCATGTCAGACCATGCGCTGCACACTGCATCAAATTGGTCTGCATGGCTGTCATCCCAGAAGGAAGATTCTTCTAAAGATGATGCACAAGAAAGCCTGCAAACAGTTTGCTGAAGACAAGCAGACTAAGGACTTGGATTACTGGAACCATGTCCTGTGGTCTGAATAGACCAAGGTAAACGTATTTGGTTCAGATGGTGTCAAGCGTGTGTGGCAGAACCAGGGGAGGAGTAGAAAGACAAGTGTGTCTTGCCTACAGTCAAGCATGGTGGTGGGAGTGTCATGGTCTGGGGCTGCATGAGTGCTGCCGGCACTGGGGAGCTACAGTACATTGAGGGAACCATGAATGCCAACATGTACTGTGACATACTGAAGCAGAGCATGATCCCCTCCCTTCGGAGACTGGGTCACAGGGCAGTTTTACAATATGATAACGACCCCAAACACACTTCCAAGATGACCACTGCCTTGCTAAAGAAGCTGAGGGTAAAGGTGATGGACTGGCCAAGCATGTCTCCAGACCTAAACCCTATTGAGCATCTGTTGGGCATCTTCAAACAGAAGGTGGAGGAGCGCAACGTTTCTAACATCCACCAGCTCCGTGATGTCGCCATGGAGGAGTGGAAGAGGACTCCAGTGGCAACCTGTGAAGCTCTGGTGAACTCCATGCCCAAGAGGGTTAAGGCAGTGCTGGAAAATAATGGTGGCCACACAAAATATTGACACTTTGGGCCCAATTTATACATTTTCTTTTAGGGGTGTAGGTGTATTAACGTTTGTGAGATACTCTATGTAGGTGTTTGTCCCGAGTGCTGATGGTCTAAGCCAGGGGTCTTCAAACTATGGCCCCTCCAGTTGTTCAGGAACTACAATTCCCATCATGCCTGGTCATGTCTGTGAATGTCAGAGCTTTACAATGCCTCATGGGATGGGTAGTTCCGCAACAGCTGAAGGGCCGTAGTTTGAGGATCCCTGATCACCATTGAGGATCCCTGGTCACCATTGAGGATCCCTGGTCACCATTTATGATCCCTGGTCACCATTGAGGATCCCTGTCACCATTGAGGATCCCTGTCACCATTGAGGATCCCTGGTCACCATTGAGGATCCCTGGTCACCATTGATGATCCCTGGTCACCATTGAGGATTCCTGGTCACCATTGAGGATCCCTGGTCACCATTGAGGATCCCTGGTCACCATTGAGAATCCCTGGTCACCATTGATGATCCCTGGTCACTATTGAGGATCCCTGGTCACCATTGAGGATCCCTGGTCACCATTCAGGATTCCTGGTCACCATTGAGGATTCCAGGTCACCATTGAGGATCCCTGGTCACCATTGAGGATCCCTGGTCACCATTGAGGATCCCTGGTCACCATTGAAGATTCTTGGTCACCATTGAGGATCCCTGGTCACCATTGAGGATTCCTGGTCACCATTGAGGATTCATGCTCACCATTGAGGATCCCTGGTCACCATTGAGGATCCCTGGTCACAATTGAGGATCCCTGGTCACCATTGAGGATCCCTGGTCACCATTGAGGATCCCTGGTCACCATTGGTCACAATTGAGGATCCCTGGTCACCATTGAGGATCCCTGGTCACCATTGATGATCCCTGGTCACCATTGATGATCCCTGGTCACCATTAATGATCCCTGGTCACCATTGATGATTCCTGGTCACCATTGAGGATTCCTGGTCACCATTGAGGATTCCTGGTCACCATTGAGGATCCCTGGTCACCATTGAGGATTCCTGGTCACCATTGATGATCCCTGGTCACCATTGAGGATCCCTGGTCACCATTGAGGATCCCTGGTCACCATTGAGGATCCCTGGTCACCATTGAGGATTCCTGGTCACCATTGATGATCCCTGGTCACCATTGATGATCCCTGGTCACCATTGATGATCCCTGATCACCATTGAGGATCACTGGTCACCATTGAGGATTCCTGGTCACCATTGAGGATTCCTGGTCACCATTGAGGATCCCTGGTCACCATTGAGGATTCCTGATCACCATTGAGGATTCCTGGTCACCATTGAGGATCCCTGGTCACCATTGAGGATTCCTGATCACCATTGAGGATCCCTGATCACATTGTCACCCTCCAGGCTGGGTAGATGATGGTACAAGTGGTCTGGTGCTAGATACAACCCCAACAGTTGTATATAAGGTATGTATGTAGGTGCAGCTTTAATGTAACTGTCCATCTCCGGATCGGGGAGCGGGGGAGGGGGCCGATATTCGGCGGTAGTCGACTTGTAAAGTAAACAGGGCTGTGCTGGAGACAAGGTGATGAATGGCCTTTCCCTTCCATCTATATACATTGTACAGAATGGGGCTGATGCCTGAACAAGAGAAGATAAATACAAAGTCTGTATGGGGACAAGCCAGCGATTGTGGTAATTGTGCGGGGTGTAGCTCCTGACACCGTCCTCTAAGTACTGTAAGATTCAGGTAAACATGGCGGGTGATGGGAAAACCAGCAGAACGTGCTCAGACCTGTAAGACAAATACACCTGGATTGTATGAGCCGAATCCCGCCGAGCGAGCTTAACCCCTGCCTGCGCTGTCCACAGAGGAATTCCGCACAGACCTACTGCATGGGGGTTCTACCTGTCTGGGCTCCTCGGGATTGATAACATGAAAACCTGCACTTTGTAGGTTATTATCAGAAAGAATGGACAAGGTTACGTTTCGTGGCAGGAGAAGAACTTGTCTGATGGGCCATTATTCTGTGCATGGTTCATGTAGTGCGCCCACTTAGTGTCATGTGATACTTACCTTTCACTTCACTTCCCCTCCCCCACACTGCTCTGTCTGCCACCAGGAACGCTCTGTCTGGGTATGAGGATCATGTGCCATATGGGGGAGGGGAGGGAGTCCTGACCCTGTGTAAGCTCCATACTGGATCAACTCAGAGCTTACACAGGACTTCCTTTCCTTGTGGTGAATGCACAGACTGAGGAGCCAAGAACAGTCACATATATTGTCTGTGGTCTCCCTGCAGCAGAGGGCGAAAGAACCAGTCCTCTTTATAGAGGAGAGATCGGAGGAGAAAAAGACCCCAAATCTATCTCTTCTTTACCTTTGAAAGCAAAAAAAAAAAACGGCAAGGGATGTGTCACTTAAAATTTATTTTTACATATTTATTTTTATTTTTACACTGCCCCTTTATTTATTTATTTTTTTTTAATCACTTTTATTCCTATTACAAGGAATGTAAACATTCCTTGTAATAGAAATAATGATGACAGGTCCTCTTTATAGAGGAGAGATCGGAGGAGAAAAAGACCCCAAATCTATCTTTCCTTTACTTTTGAAAGAAAAAAAAAAAATACGGGAAGGGATGTGTCACTTAATATTTATTTTTTCATATTCATTTTACTTTTTAAAATAAATATTACACTGCCCCTTTATTTATTTATTTTTTTAATCACTTTTATTCCTATTACGAATGTAAACATCCCTTGTTATAGAAATAATGATGACAGGTTCCTTTATAGAGGAGAGATCGGAGGAGAAAAAGACCCCAAATCTATCTCTTCTTTACCTTTTGAAAGCAAAAAAAAAATGGGAAGGGATGGTGTCACTTTAATTTTTTTTTTCATATTTATTTTACTTTTTATTTTTACACTGCTGCTTTATTTTTATTTTTTTTATTTTTTTTATCACTGTTATTCCTATTACAAGGAATGTAAACATCCCTTGTAACAGAAATAATGATGACAGGTCTTCTTTATGGAGAGATCTGGGGACAAAAAGACCCCAAATCTCTCCTTTACTTTTGAAAGAAAAAAATAAAAAATTCGGGAAGGGATGTGTCACTTAAAATGTATTTTTTTCATATTTATTTTACTTTTTAAAATAAATATTACACTGCCCCTTTATTTATTTATTTTTTTAATCACGTTTATTCCTATTACAAAGAATGTAAACATCCCTTGTAATAGAAATAATGATGACAGGTCCTTTTTATAGAGTGATCTGGGGATAAAAAGACCTCAAATCTCTCCTTTACTTTTGAAAGAAAAAAATATGGGAAGGGATGTGTCACTTAAAATTTATTTTTACATATTTATTTTTATTTTTACACTGCCCCCTTTATTTATTTATTTTTTTAATCACTTTTATTCCTATTACAAGGAATGTAAACATTCCTTGTAATAGAAATAATGATGACAGGTCCTCTTTATAGAGGAGAGCTCGGAGGAGAAAAAGACCCCAAATCTATCTCTTCTTTACCTTTTGAAAGCAAAAAAAAAAAAAAAAAAACGGGAAGGGATGTCGTCACTTTAATTTTTTTTTTTTTCATATTTATTTTACTTTTTATTTTTACACTGCTGCTTTATTTTTATTTTTTATTATTTTTATCACTGTTATTCCTATGTAAACATCCCTTGTAACAGAAATAACGATGACAGGTCCTCTTTATGGAGAGATCTGGGGACAAAAAGACCCCAAATCTCTCCTTTACTTTTGAAAGAAAAAAAAAATACGGGAAGGGATGTGTCACTTAAAATGTATTTTTTTTTCATATTTATTTTACTTTTTAAATTAAATATTACACTGCCCCTTTATTTATTTATTTTTTTAATCACGTTTATTCCTAATTCGAATGTAAACATCCCTTGTAACAGAAATAATGATGACAGGTCCTCTTTATAGAGAGATCTGGGGATAAAAAGACCTCAAATCTCTCCTTTACTTTTGAAAGCAAAAAAAAAAAAAAACAACAACGGGGAGGGATGGTGTCACTAAAAAAAAAAAAAAAAAAAATAAAAAATCATATTTATTTTACTTTATATTTTTACACTGCCCCTTTTTTTATTTACCGTATATACTCGAGTATAAGCCGAGTTTTTCAGCACATTTTTTTGTGCTGAAAATGTCCCCCTCGGCTTATACTCGAGTCAAGGAAAAAAAAAATTTCCTGTCCGCTCCGATGGGTTTAAGGTTTAAAAATGGCGCCGCCCGTCGCATACATGTCACCGCGCACGCGCCGCCGCCGCTCGTGTAATTTCGGCTATTCCCGGAGCCGCTCGGGAGAGGCCGGGAATAGCCGAAAGTATACGAGCGGCGGCGGCGCGTGCGCAACGACGTGTCGGCTCCGGGCGGCGCCATTTTTAAAATGAAGGCGCCTCTGGAACAGGTAAGTGATACAGCTTCACTACCTGCCATTATGCAGGACTGCGGGCACACTACAAGGGATGCAGTGCTGCGGGCATGGTCCACCTGTACCATGCCCACAGCACTGCATCTCCTGTAGTATGCCCACAACCCCGGATCCTCTTGTACCATGCCAGTCACCCTGCATTCTCCTGCACCATGCCAGTACCCTGCATTCTCCTGCACCATGCCAGTCACCCTGCATTCTCCTGCACCATGCCAGTACCCTGCATTCTCCTGCACCATGCCAGTACCCTGCATTCTCCTGCACCATGCCAGTACCCTGCATTCTCCTGCACCATGCCAGTACCCTGCATTCTCCTGTACCATGCCAGTACCCTGCATTCTTCTGCACCATGCCAGTCACCCTGCATTCTCCTGCACCATGCCAGTCACCTTGCATTCTCCTGCACCATGCCAGTCACCCTGCATTCTCCTGCACCATGCCAGTCACCCTGCATTCTCCTGCACCATGCCAGTCACCCTGCATTGTGCATTCTCCTGCACCATGCCAGTCACCCTGCATTCTCCTGTACCATGCCCGCCGCCCTGCATTCTCCCTAGGCTTATACTCGAGTCAATGATTTTTCCCATCTTTTTGTGGTAAAAGTAGGGGTCTCGGCTTATACTCGGGTCGGCTTATACTCGAGTATATACGGTATTTTATTTTGTTGTCACTTTTATTCCTATTACAATGAATGTAATGAATGTAATGTAATGTAAACATCCCTTGTAACAGAAATAATGTGTGGTCTCCCTGCAGCATAGGACAAACGACCAGTCACCAGTATTGTCTGTGGTCTCCCTGCAGCAGAGGGCAAAGGACCAGTCACCAGTATTGTCTGTGGTCTCCCTGCAGCATAGGACAAACGACCAGTCACCAGTATTGTCTGTGGTCTCCCTGCAGCAGAGGGCAAAGGACCAGTCACCAGTATTGTCTGTGGTCTCCCTGCAGCATAGGACAAACGACCAGTCACCAGTATTGTCTGTGGTCTCCCTGCAGCAGAGGGAAAAGGACCAGTCACCAGTATTCTCTGTGGTCTCCCTGCAGCAGAGAGAAAAGGACCAGTCACCTGTATTGTCTGTGGTCTCCCTGCAGCAGAGGGCAAAGGACCAGTCACCAGAATTGTCTGTGGTCTCCCTGCAGCAGAGGGCAAAGGACCAGTCACCAGAATTGTCTGTGGTCTCCCTGCAGCAGAGGGCAAAGGACCAGTCACCAGTATTGTCTGTGGTCTCCCTGCAGCAGAGGGAAAAGGACCAGTCACCAGCATTGTCTGTGGTCTCCCTGCAGCAGAGGGCAAAGGACCAGTCACCAGTATTGTCTGTGGTCTCCCTGCAGCAGAGGGCAAAGGACCAGTCACCGGTATTATCTGTGATCTCCCTGCAGCAGAGGGCAAAGCACCAGTCACCAGTATTGTCTGTGGTCTCCCCGCAGCAGAGGACAAAAGTGCAGTCACCAGATCTGCACTGTCCTTGTGTGGAGGCGGCCATCTTGGTAGAGGCAGGGCTTTGCTTCCTCATGTCAGAGCTGCCCCCCCCCCCACCCTGATGACTGGTGATCTGATGACTGGAAGGGTAATGATAGAGGTGGGGGAAGCACAGATCCACAGAATGGATGAAGCAGAAGCAGGGAGATCCTTGCACTGTAACTCCTCAGGTACATCTTCCCCTCCAGCAAGGAGAAGAGCGATCAGCAGAGTATTCTCTCCCTCAAATCTACTGAGACTGGCAGTTAGAGGCAGCAGTGCCTTAGATTATCTCACACTGAAGATGTACAGCGATATGAGGCTGCAGGAGTGCCTAGGCACAGGAGGTCCATTGATATCAGGAGTGCCTAGGCATGGGAAGCCCATTGATATCGGGAGTGCCTAGGCACGGGAAGTCCATTTATATCAAGAGTGGCTAGGCGCAGGAGGTCCCTTGATATCAGGAGTGCCTAGGCACAGGAGGTCCATTGATATCAGGAGTGCCTAGGCACGGGAAGTCCCTTGATATCAGGAGTGCCTAGGCACGGGAAGTCCATTGATATCAGGAGTGCCTAGGCACGGGAAGTCCATTGATATCAGGAGTGCCTAGGCATGGGAAGTCCCTTGATATCAGGAGTGCCTAGGCACAGGAAGTCCCTTGATATCAGGAGTGCCTAGGCAAGGGAAGTCCCTTGATATCAGGAGTGCCTAGGCACGGTAAGTCCATTTATATCAGGAGTGCCTAGGCATGGGAATCCATTGATATCAGGAGTGCCTAGGCACGGGAAGTCTGTTGTTATCAGGAGTGCCTAGACACAGAAGGTACATTGATATCAGGAGTGCCTAGGCACAGGAAGTCTATTGATATCTAGGCAAGGGAAATCTATTGATATAAGGAGTGTCTAGGCACGGGAAGTCCATTGATATCAGGAGTGCCAAGGCACAGGAGGTCCATTGATATCAGGAGTGCCAAGGCACAGGAGGTCCATTGATATCAGGAGTGCCTAGGCATGGGAAGTCCATTGATATCAGGAGTGCCTAGGCACAGGAGGTCCATTGATATCAGGAGTGCCTAGGCACAGGAGGTCCATTGATATCAGGAGTGCCTAGGCATGGGAATTCCATTGATATCAGGAGTGTCTAGACACAGGAAGTCCCCTGATATCTAGGCATGGGAAATCTATCGATAAAAGGAGTGTCTAGGCACTAGAAGGCCATTGATATCAGGAGTGCCTAGGCATGGGAAGTCCATTGATATCAGGAGTGCCTAGGCATGGGAAGTCCATTGATATCAGGAGTGCCTAGGCACACTCTCATATCAGGAAGTACTCAGGTAGTTTTCAGGATGAATTGCAGACAAAGTCGTCTTTTCATAGTACAGCTTAGGCACAACAAACAGCAATTTTCAGTTTTGGGTTTACTGTGAAGCTGATATCTGGGCAGCAGAGATTGGTGGAGCCTTGAGCCAATCACATGGTCTCCACCAAAAACCACACATCCGTGGTTCCAAGAATATTCACTTGAAGACCAGGACTTTTCTGGCAATTTTTGTTGACAAGTTTAAATCAGTATTTTTTTGTTAGAAAATGATTTATAACCCCTAAACATTTTATATATTTTTAGCAGAGACCCTGGGGAATAAAATGGCAATTGTTGCAATTTTTTATGACATACGGTATTTGCGCAGCAGTTTTTCAAACGCAATTTTTTTTGGAAAAAATAAACTTTAATTAATAAAAAAAAAGGAAAACACAATATATCCCCCGATTTTTTTGGAAAATATGAAAGATGATGTTACACCGAATAAATAGATACCCAACATCTTACACTTTAAAATTGCGCACACTCGCGGAATGGCGACAAACTACAGTACTTCCATAGGTGACGCTTTAAACACCTTTACAGGTTACCAGTTTAGAGTTACAGAGGAGGTCTAGCGCTAGAATGATTGCTCTCGCACTAACAGATACCTCACATGTAGGGTGCGAACATCGTTTACATATGTGTGCGCCACTTACGTATGCGTTTGCTACTGCGCGCGAGCATGGGGGGGGCGGTTCGCTTTCATTTTATTTATTTTTTTTATATTTATTTTTTATTTTTACACTGTCCCTTAAATTTTTTATTTTTTTTTATCACTTTTTTTTTCTACTACAAAGAATGTAAACATCCCTTGTAATAGAAATAACAATAACAGGTCCTCTTTATGGAGAGACCTGGTTTAAAAAAAACCCCAAATCTCTCCTTTAGCTTTGAAAGCATAAGATTAAAAAAAAAATAAAACAGGGAGGAATAGTGTCACTTTAAATACATTTTTCATATTTATTTTACTTTTATTTTTACGCTGCCCCTTTATTTATTTATTTTTTTATCACTTTTATTCCTATTACAAGGAATTTAAACTTCCTTTGCAACAGAAATAATGATGACAGGTCCTCTTTGTGGAGAGATCTGGGGTCAAAAAGACTCCAAATTTATCCTTTAGCTTTAAAAGCAAAAGATCAAAAAATAAATAAAAATACGGGGGAGGGATGATGTCACTTTAAATTTTTTTTTCATATTTATTTTACTTTTTATTTTTACACTGCCCCTTTATTTATTTATTTTTTTAATCACTTTTATTCCTATTACAAGGAATGTAAACATTCCTTGTAATAGAAATAATGATGACAGGTGCTCTTTATAGAGGAGAGATCGGAGGAGAAAAAGACCCCAAATCTATCTCTTCTTTACCTTTTGAAAGCATAAAAAAAAAAAAAAAAAAGGGGAGGGATGATGTCACTTTAAAATATTTTATCATATTTATTTTACTTTGTATTTTTACATTGCACATTTATTTTTTTATTTATTTTTTTTAATCACTTTTATTCCTATTACAAGGAATGTAACAGAAGTAACGATGACAGGTCTTCTTTATGGAGAGATCTGGGGACAAAAAGACCCCAAATCTCTCCTTTACCTTTAAAGGAGAAAAAAAATACGGGAAAGGATGTGTCACTTAAAATTTATTTTTTCATATTTATTTTTATTTTTACACTGCCCCTTTATTTATTTATTTTTTAATCACTTTTATTCCTATTACAAGGAATGTAAAAATCCCTTGTAATAGAAATAATGATGACAGGTCTTTTTTATAGAGGGATCTGGGGACAAAAAGACCCCAAATCTCTCCTTTGCCTTTAAAAGAAAAAAAAAAAAATAAGGGAGGGGATGTGTCACTTAAAATTAATTTTTTCATATTTATTTTATTTTTACACTGCCCTTTTATTTATTTGTTTTTAATCACGTTTATTCCTATTACAAGGAATGTAAACATCCCTGGTAACAGAAATAATGATGACAGGTCCTCTTTATAGAGAGGTTGGAGGAGAAAAAGACCCCAAATCTATTTCTTCTTTACCCTTGAAAGCAAAAAAAAAAAAACGGGGAGGGATGATGTCACTTTAAAAAAAAAAAAATAAAATCATATTTATTTTACTTTATATTTTTACACTGCCCCTTTATTTATTTTATTTATTTTATTTTTTATCACTTTTATTCCTATTACAAGGAATGTAATAAATGTAATGTAAACATCCCTGGTAACAGAAATAATGTGTGGTCTCCCTGCAGCAGAGGGCAAAGGACCAGTCACCAGTATTGTCTGTGGTCTCCCTGCAGCAAAGGTCAAAGGACCAGCCACCAGCATTGTCTGTGGTCTCCCTGCAGCAAAGGTCAAAGGACCAGTCACCAGTATTGTCTGTGGTCTCCCTGCAGCAGAGGGCAAAGGACCAGTCACCAGTATTGTCTGTGGTCTCCCTGCAGCAAAGGGCAAAGGACCAGTCACCAGTATTGTCTGTGTTCTCCCTGCAGCAGAGGGCAAAGGACCAGTCACCAGTATTGTCTGTGTTCTCCCTGCAGCAGAGGGCAAAGGAGCAGTCACCAGTATTGTCTGTGGTCTCCCTGCAGCAGAGGGCAAAGGACCAGTCACCAGTATTGTCTGTGTTCTCCCTGCAGCAAAGGGCAAAGGACCAGTCACCAGTATTGTCTGTGGTCTCCCTGCAGCAAAGGGCAAAGGACCAGTCACCAGTATTGTCTGTGGTCTCCCTGCAGCACAGGGTAAAAGACCAGTCACCTGTATTGTCTGTGGTCTCCCTGCAGCAGAGGGCAAAGGACCAGTCACCTGTATTGTCTGTGGTCTCCCTGCAGCAGAGGGCAAAAGACCAGTCACCAGTATTGCCTGTGTTCTCCCTGCAGCAGAGGACCAGTCACCAGTATTGTCTGTGTTCTCCCTGCAGCAGAGGGCAAAGGACCAGTCACCAGTATTGTCTGTGTTCTCCCTGCAGCAGAGGGCAAAGGACCAGTCACCAGTATTGTCTGTGTTCTCCCTGCAGCAGAGGGCAGAGGACCAGTCACCAGTATTGCCTGTGTTCTCCCTGCAGCAGAGGGCAAAGGACCAGTCACCAGTATTGTCTGTGGTCTCCCTGCAGCAGAGGGCAAAGGACCAGTCACCAGTATTGTCTGTGTTCTCCCTGCAGCAGAGGGCAAAGGACCAGTCACCAGTATTGTCTGTGGTCTCCCTGCAGCAGAGGGCAAAGGACCAGTCACCAGTATTGTCTGTGGTCTCCGTGCAGCAGAGGGCAAAGGACCAGTCACCAGTATTGTCTGTATTCTCCCTGCAGCAGAGAAGTATGCCTGTCAGGGAAGTAATTATACAAACTCCATGCAGAGCTGATTCCTGGTGGAATGTGAGCCCAGGTCCTCCCCCCTGATATAAGGAGGAGCGTTCACAGCGCTATTTATGAAGCTGACACATTGTTGCTTTTGTCACAAAGCTGTATTGGCAGTGGGGATCCGGTAGCGCAGGCGGGCGGCACGGTTCATTTCCCTGGTTAGTGGTTGATCGCTCACCTTTACAGACTCCAGGTGCTTCTCCCGGCTCTGCACCTGCGTCTCCTTTGTCCTGGGCAGGGCGAGACCCGAGGCCATGTGTCACTGACAAGCCGGGAGAATGGAGGGATTCAGGTGAGTGTTTGTTTTTACATGAATCAAAACACGTGTGCGGGGATGTCAGCACCTGCGCTCACCTGTGCGCGCCTCTATTCTCTGTCAGGGGGGAGGGTCCTCCCCAGGGCGCGCTCTGACTTATCATAACAGGTCAGGGTCACGGCTGTCAGTCTTGTGTGAACACGGGAAATGCCGACACCACGAAAACTGCCCGCCGTACAACTAAGCATAAATTCCCAGTCCTCCCAGTACAAATCCACTTATTCTGCATAAGCTCTCAACACAATCCCCCCCCCAAAAAAAAGAATATTAAAAAAATCCCCCCTTCCTTGTACAAATACTCTCTCCCCACAATCCAAATCCCCCTCCCCCAATCCTCCATCCTATCTCAACCCCCCCCCCCCCCCCAAAATATATCCATTATGTGTCAGCAAAAATCCCCCTCCTCCCCCCAAAAAAAACTAAGCATAAATTCCCTATCCTCCCAGTACAAATCCACTCCCATACTGAAATCCCCCTCCCAGCACAAATCCCCCACCAATCCCCCCAGCTCAAATCCTCTTATTCTGCATAAGGGCCCAGCATAACCCCCCCCCCCCCCAAAAAAGAATATTATAAAAAATTCCCCCTTCCTTGCACAAATACTCTCTCCCCACAATCCAAATCCCCCCTCCCCAATCCTCCATCCTATCACAACCCCCCCCCCATAATATATCCATTATGTGTCAGCAAACCCCCCCTTCCCCCCCAAAAAAAAAAACTAAGCATAAATTCCCTATCCTCCCAGCACAAATCCACTCCCTTAGTGAAATCCCCCCTCCCAGCACAAATCCCCCCAGCTCAAATCCTCTTATTCTGCATAAGGTCCCAGCACAACCCCCCCCCCCCAAAAAAAAAATAATATTAAAAAAATTCCCCCTACCTTGCACAAATACTCTCTCCCCACAATCCAAATCCCCCCTCCCCAATCCTCCATCCTATCACAACCCCCCCCCCATAATATATCCATTATGTGTCAGCAAACCCCCCCTTCCCCCCCAAAAAAAAAAACTAAGCATAAATTCCCTATCCTCCCAGCACAAATCCACTCCCTTAGTGAAATCCCCCCTCCCAGCACAAATCCCCCCAGCTCAAATCCTCTTATTCTGCATAAGGTCCCCCTCCGAGCACAAATCTTGCCTCCCCCCACCCATCCCTCCAGCTCTAATTCTCTCAGTCTGCATAAGCCCCCAGAACAATTCGCCCCCCCCCCCCACCCAAAAAAAAAAGTTTTTAAAAAAAATTACCCCTTCCTAGCACAAATCCTCTACCCCTCAAATTTCCCATCCGAGAACAAATCCTTTCCCCCACTCCAAATCCCCCCTCCCAGCACAAACCCCCCTCCCCTAATCCTCCATCCTATCACAACCCCCCCCCCCCGAATATACGCATTATGTGCAGGGCCGGACTGGGAATAAAATTCAGCCCTGGAAATAATTTCATACCAGCCCCATAACAATATTATACCGACCCAACAGGATAACGCCATTATTTTCTTGTTCATAAAAGGGAAAAACCATGCATTTATTTGAAGGGTGCATTATAGATAAGATAGATATGAAAGCATATAGAGCTATAAATATATATATATATATATATATATATATATAATATATATATATATATATATGAGCAAATTCTGGTTAAAAGTGGTAAAAGTGCGGGCATGGTACAGGAGGTGGTCATAGGCTGTGTGGGCATGGTACCAGGACGACATGTCAGGGGCTGCGGGCATGGAACAGAAGATGCAGGGGCTGTGGGCATGGTACAGGAGATGCAGGGGCTGCAGGCATGGTACAGGACAACATGTCAGGGGCTGCGGGCATGGTAAAGGAGATGCAGGGGCTGCGGGCATGGAACAGGAGATGCAGGGGCTGCAGGCATGGTACAGGACGACATGTCAGGGGCTGTGGGCATGGTAAAGGAGATGCAGGGGCTGCGGGCATGGTACAGGAGATGCAGGGGCTGCGGGCATGGTACAGGAGATGCAGGGGCTTCGGGCATGGTACAGGAGATGCAGGGGCTGCGGGCATGGTACAGAATGACATGTCAGGGGCTGCGGGCATGGTACAGGAGATGCAGGGGCTGCGGGCATGGTACAGGAGATGCAGGGTCTATGGGCATGGTAAAGGAAATGCAAGGGCTGCAGCCAAGGTACAGGAGATCAGAGATGTATAGTAACTAAGTAGAACTACTTCACTAGGTGGTATCTGTACTTTCCTGGAGTATAATTTTTTTCTCCTACTTCCACTTTTACTTCACTAAATTTTTTCGATGATTTCAATACTTCTACTCCGATATTTTTTTTTGTGCTGCATAGTTACTCGTTACAATTATAAAAATTACTACTGCCAGAACAGTAGATGGCAGGTTTCATGAAGCTCAAAACGTGTGTATTATCAGCGCATACGAAAATAAAAGCTACTGTATGTATAAATAAAAGCTGCATTTGAAATAATAAAAAACAATATGATGTTCAAACTTTTGACTTCTTTCTTTAATAACTACATAACACAGTACTTGTACTTTTACTCTCAGTACTTGAGTAGCAAAATATTTAAAAAAACTACTTGCAATACTTAAGTACAAAAAATGTTGAATACTTTAATACTTCTACTCAAGTCACTTTTTGATCGAGCACTTGTACTTTTACTCAAGAATGGGTTTTGAGTAGTTTATACAACTACCCTGCATCGGGCATGGTACAGGAGATGCAGGGGCTGTGGGCATGGTACAGGAGATGCAGGGGCTGCGGGCATGGTACAGGAGATGCAGGGGCTGCGGGCATGGTACAGGAGATGCAGGGGCTACGGGCATGGTAAAGGAAATGTAGGGGCTGCGGGCATGGTACAGGAGATGCTGGGGCTGCTGGCATGGTAAAGGAAATGCAGGGGCTGCGGCCATGGTACAGGAGATGCAGGGGCTGCGGCCATGGTACAGGAAATGCAGGGGCTGCGGGCATGGTACAGGAAATGCAGGGGCTGCGGGCATGGTAAAGGAAATGCAGGGGCTGCGGGCATGGTAAAGGAAATGCAGGGGCTGCGGGCTTGGTACAGGAGATGCAGGGGCTGTGGACAAACTTCTTTCACATTGTATAATAAGGTTTTAAGGTGCTCAAAATACGAAACATTGTTTATAAAAGATTCCAATTCTTATTTATACAAATATTAAAAACATACATAAAGAAGAAATTCTTTGGGTGTTAATCAAGCAATTATTCCAATGTTTCCCGACATATTTCGCTACATAGGTAGAGCTTCTTCAGCAGATTGGGGATATTGCTCATATAAACTAATAAGATAACAAATAATAATGTATAATAATTATAATAATAATAAGATAACAAATAATAATAATAATATGACAAATAATAAGATATAATAATTATAATAATAATAATAATAAGATAACAAATAATAATAATATGAATAATAATAATAATAAAACAAACAATAAGATATAATAATAATAAGATAACAAATAATAAGATATAATAATTATAATAATAATAATATGATAACAAATAATAAGATAACAAATAATAATAATAGTAATAATAAGATAACAAATAATAATAATAATAATATGAATAATAATATGAATAATACAAACAATAAGATATAATAATAATAAGATAACAAATAATAAGATATAATAATTATAATAATAAAAAGATAACACATAATAATAATAGTAATAATAAGATAACAAATAATAATAATAATAATAATATGAATAATAATAATAAAACAAACAATAAGATATAATAATAAGATAACAAATAATAAGATAACAAATAATAAGATATAATAATTATAATAATAATAAGATAACAAATAATAAGATATAATAATTATAATAATAAAAAGATAACAAATAATAATAATAGCAATAATAAGATAACAAATAATAATAATAATAATAATATGAATAATAATAATAAAACAAACAATAAGATATAATAATAAGATAACAAATAATAAGATAACAAATAATAAGATATAATAATTATAATAATAATAAGATAACAAATAATAATATGAATAATAATAATAATAAAACAAACAATAAGATATAATAATAATAATAATAAGATAGCAAACAATTAATGAAATAAAAGTCCCGGTTCACATATATGCTATGCGGGAACCCTGCGAATCCTCTACAGGTTCCCGCATCGCATTCAAATCGCAGGCAGTTTACACTGTCATATACGAATCGCTGGGGGGGGGGGCAGTACAAAGTTAATGACACCCCCAGATCAGTTCACTTATCGCAGTGAGAACTGTCAGCTTGGACATTAATCAGATCGCAATCGGTGTGAACACCCATGGGATCTGTTTCTGCTGCGGACCCAAAAAAGGGTCCTGTGCGTGTTGTGACCGAACCCGATGCAAATTCAGCCATACAATCAGTATGGCTGAATTGGCATTGCACAGACATCGCATGTGATTTGCATAGCAGTGCGCTCCCAATCACATGCAATGTCTGACATCTCACATATGTGTGAACCGGGACTTAAAGTCAATATTCCTGCTTTTTGATTAATTTTCTCAGGGTGTGGTGTGGTATATATATATATATATATCTATTGGTACACTCATCCATATCCAATCATCAATACCTTCTTCCACGTTGTCATTATGGGGGATAGTTTGTAGAATTTTTAAGGAAAATAATGAATTGAATGCATTTTGGAATAAAGCTGTCACATAACAAAATGTTGAAAAAGTGAAGCGCTGTGAATACTTTTGCGGATGCACTGTAGCTGATAAAACTGTAACAATTGTGAAATTTGTAACTTGAGTCGCTCGTACAAATATTTCCTTGCGCTCTCTGACAAATCCAAGCTCCCCTTTAAGTGTCTGCGGGCGTCTTCCATTCTCACTGAAAAGAAACAAAGAATGAAATGAGCCGAAATATAACAAACGTCGATCACAATGCGGCTTTATGTACAGAGGACGCGGAGCGGAAGAAGACCGGGGAAGTGAGGAGAAACCTTTTCAGAAAATAAAAGAAAAGTTTATTTTTAGGTGACGATGACACCCAGCTTGCTGGGAAAGTTCTATTCAGGTGTGTGGGCGGGAACTCCTGACCAGGACTGACCAATAGGAGACAAGAACAGAGTTACATATTGCCATCGGTTGGTTTCCATACAATTACACCTGAGATCAGAAATCCAACTGTCATCTGTTTCCCAATTGGATCATCCAGCAAGAATTGCCGCCATTCATTCAGCCGATGTCTTTTGTCCCGATATCAGTCCAGTCCTCCTCCTAAACTGTATGTCACCCCGACCATAATCCTCTCTCATTTGCCTAACTGGTCCCAACGTGGAGGCACATTAACCGGCCTTTTTCTGACACTTCTTGTTTACAAGTTAAAATCTTTTTTTTTTTTTTGCTAGAAAATTACTTAGAACCCCCAAACATTTTATATATACAGTGGGTACGGAAAGTATTCAGACCCCCTTACATTTTTCACTCTTTGTTATATTGCAGCCATTTGCTAAAATCCTTTAAGTTCATTCTTCTTCCTCATGAATGTACACATAGCACCCCATACTGACAGAAAAACACAGAATTGTTGACATTGTTGCAGATTTATTAAAAAAGAAAAACTGAAATATCACATGGTCCTAAGTATTCAGACCCTTTGCTGTGACACTCATATATTTAACTCAGGTGCTTTCCATTTCTTCTGATCATCCTTGAGATGGTTCTACACCTTCATTTGAGTCCAGCTGTGTTTGATTATACTGATTGGACTTGATTAGGAAAGCCACACACCTGTCTATATAAGACCTTTCAGATCACAATGCATGTCAGAGCAAATGAGAATCATGAGGTCAAAGGAACTGCCTGAAGAGCTCAGAGACAGAATTGTGGCAAGGCACAGATCTGGCCAAGGTTACAAAAAGATTTCTGCTGCACTTAAGGTTCCTAAGAGCACAGTGGCCTCCATAATCCTCAAATGGAAGACGTTTGGGACGACCAGAACCCTTCCTAGAGCTGGCCGTCCAGCCAAACTGAGCTATCGGGGGAGAAGAGCCTTGGTGAGAGAGGTAAAGAAGAACCCAAAGATCACTGTGGCTGAGCTCCAGAGATGCAGTCAGGAGATGGGAGAAAGTTGTAGAAAGTCAACCATCACTGCAGCCCTCCACCAGTCGGGGCTTTATGGCAGAGTGGCCCGACGGAAGCCTCTCCTCAGTGTAAGACACATGAAAGCCCGCATGGAGTTTGCTAAAAAAACACCTGAAGGACTCCAAGATGGTGAGAAATAAGATTCTCTGGTCTGATGAGACCAAAATAGAACTTTTTGGCCTTAATTCTAAGCGGTATGTGTGGAGAAAACCAGGCACTGCTCATCACCTGTTCAATACAGTCCTAACAGTGAAGCATGGTGGTGGAAGCATCATGCTGTGGGGGTGTTTTTCAGCTGCAGGGACAGGACGACTGGTTGCAATCGAGGGAAAGATGAATGCGGCCAAGTACAGGGATATCCTGGACAAAAACCTTCTCCAGAGTGCTCTGGACCTCAGACTGGGCCGAAGGTTTACCTTCCAACAAGACAATGACCCTAAGCACACAGCTAAAATAACGAAGGAGTGGCTTCACAACAACTCCGTGACTGTTCTTGAATGGCCCAGCCAGAGCCCTGACTTAAACCCAATTGAGCATCTCTGGAGAGACCTAAAAATGGCTGTCCACCAACGTTTACCATCCAACCTGACAGAACTGGAGAGGATCTGCAAGGAGGAATGGCAGAGGATCCCCAAATCCAGGTGTGAAAGACTTGTTGCATCTTTGCCAAAAAGACTCCTGGCTGTATTAGATCAAAAGGGGGCTTCTACTAAATACTGAGCAAAGGGTCTGAATACTTAGGACCATGTGATATTTCAGTTTTTCTTTTTTAATAAATCTGCAACAATGTCAACAATTCTGTGTTTTTCTGTCAGTATGGGGTGCTATGAGTACATTCATGAGGAAGAAGAATGAACATAAATGATTTTAGCAAATGGCTGCAATATAACAAAGAGTGAAAAATTTAAGGGGGTCTGAATACTTTCCGTACCCACTGTATATATATATATATTTTAGCAGAGACCCTAGAGAATAAAATGGAGTTTGTTGCAATATTTTTGATCACACCATGTTTGTGCACATGGGCATCCGCCGGGGGGTGGGGGTGGCGGTGGCTCAAGGGACAGGGAGGCAAGTGCACCCCCCCCCCCCTGGAAATTTCCTGGCCTGCTCTAAAATGGGAATCTATGGGGACCCTGCTCTAAAGGGGGATCTATGGGGACCCTGCTCTAAAGGGGGATCTATGGGGACCCTGCTCTAAAGGGGAATCTATGGGGACCCTGCTCTAAAGGGGGATCTATGGGGACCCTGATCTAAAGGGGGATCTATGGGGGACCCTGGCCTTGCCTGCTCTAAAGGGGGATCTGTGGGGACCCTGCTCCAAAGGAGAATCTGTGGGGAACTCTGGCCTGGCCTGCACTAAAGGGGGATCTATGGAGACCCTGATCTTCTCTAAAGGGGATCTATGGGGATCCTGGCCTGCTCTAAAGGGGGTCATATTGGCTAAATACAGGGGCGGACTGACAACTCATGGGGCCCCTGGGCAATAGGAGATCATGGGGCCCTCTGTGTCCCCATCCACACTCAAGCCACACCCACACAAAGCCCCACCTACATATTGCACTACTCACAAATGCTTTAAAGCAGCAATATAAGAAAAGCAGTGTGTCACCATCTAGCAGCAGCTAAACTGTAAGGAGGGCTGTGTCCAGGGCCGGTGCTACCTATAGGCAAGGTAGGCGCAGGCCTAGAGCGCACATCAGTCGGGGGCGCTTCCCCCGCGCTACCCCCCTCGGGCAGAAGGACTGCTGGGCGCGTGCTGTCAGTGCTCTTTCCTGTGACACTCCGTCCCCCGGCCCCACCGCCGCCTCTTCAAAACGCTACCAGAGCTGTGTGTTGCTAGGTATTAGAGGCGGAGGTTGGTGGTGTGGCTCACCGGTTGGGGCAGGGCTGTGCGCGTGATGGGGTGGAGAGCTGGCAGAGCTGAACCGAGTTTCAGGCTGCTGCTACCTTGTGTGCTGTCAGCTCCAAACAGAGTAAGGAAGCATCCGGGATGCAGCCTCCTTCATGGAACGTGAGTGGGACATGTCTGGGGAGATTAGCCTGGAGGGGAGGTGATGAGGGGCAGAGGGGAGAAGTACCTCCTGGGCTCTGTACTGTGGGTCATAGGGCAGAGGAGACCTGATTGGCAGAAGCAGTCACCTGACTATTTGTTGTGATAGTCCAACATGGAACTGTGTGTGTGTTTATTATTATATGTAGAATTCCATAGAAATCCCCTGAACACAGGAATATACTCTGATTATGGAACAACATAGGGGAAGCCTTCCATATACTACCCCAGCCTGTCCGCATACATCCCCAGCCTGTCCGCATACATCCCCAGCCTGTCCGCATACCACCCTAGCCTGTCCGTATACTTCCCTAGCCTGTCCGTATACTACCCTAGCCTGTCCGTATACCTCCCTAGCCTGTCTGTATACCACCCTAGCCTGTCAGTATACTACCCTAGCCTGTCCGTATACTTCCCTAGCCTGTCCTTATACCTCCCTAGCTTGTCTGTATACCTGCAGACCACAGCTGGCATGAGGAAGCAAGCCGGTGTTGCCATTATTTGTCTTCAGTCTGGGCCCAGAAGAGCAGGTGCAGGCCTGGGGACCACGGCTGACGAAATAGGTAGAGAGGCGCCACAAAAAAATCTTCACCCCTGCCACCGTATACATGGACAGGGAAAAGGGGGTGGAGTCAAGGGCAGAGCCAATGGGGGGCAGCAAAATGTGGTTTCGCCTAGGCCCTAGGGTGTCAAGAATCCTTGCACCAGTCCTCAATCTTCTTTCTTTCTTATTTTCGCTCCAAGGTGAAAGATTAGAGGTCTGTTTAGAACCCTGGTATATCACCAAAGCCTCCCAACTGGGCTCCTAAAAAAAGTTGTATAAAGTAATAAAAAAAAAAATTTTTTAAAACAAAATAATAAAATAAATTGGTAAAAAAAAATAACAAAAATAAAACACTACTGGCACCGTCCACTGCCCTACTGACACCGTCCACTGCCCTACTGACACCGTCC
Organism: Pelophylax lessonae; assembly: GCF_965119305.1. Lineage (NCBI taxonomy): Eukaryota > Metazoa > Chordata > Amphibia > Anura > Ranidae > Pelophylax > Pelophylax lessonae. Next base: position 24,150,447 of record NC_138776.1, read on the forward strand.
ACTGCCCTACTGACACCGTCCACTGCCCTACTGAAACCGTCCACTGCCCTACTGACACCATCCAATGCTCTTCTGACACCATCCACTGCCCTACTGACAACGTCCACTGCCCTACTGACACCGTCCACTGCCTTACTGACACCGTCCACTGCTCTACTGACACCGTCCACTGCCCTACTGACACCATCCACTGCCCTACTGAAACCGTCCACTGCCCTACTGACACCATCCAATGCTCTTCTGACACCATCCACTGCCCTACTGACAACGTCCACTGCCCTACTGACACCGTCCACTGCCCTACTGACACCATCCAATGCTCTTCTGACACCATCCACTGACCTACTAACACCGTCCACTGCTCTACTAACACCAACCATTGCTCTACTAACACCGTCCACTGCCCTACTGACACCATCCAATGCTCTTCTGACACCGTCCACTGACCTACTAACACCGTCCACTGCTCTACTAACACCAACCATTGCTCTACTAACACCGTCCACTGCCCTACTGACACCGTCCACTGCCCTACTGACACCGTCCACTGCCCTACTGACACCGTCCACTACCCTACTGACACTGTCCACTACCCTACTGACACCGTCCACTGCCTTACTGACACTGTCCACTGCCCTACTGACACCGTCCACTGCCCTACTGACACCAACCACTGCTCTACTGACACCAACAACTGCTCTGCTGACACTATCCACAGCTTTGCTGACACCGTCCACTGCACTGCTGACACTGTCCACTGCCCTACTGACACCGTCCACTGCCCTACTGACACCAACCACTGCTCTACTGACACCAACCACTGCTCTGCTGACACTATCCACTGCTCTGCTGACACCGTCAACTGCCCTGCTGACACCGTCCACTGCCCTGCTGACACCGTCCACTGCCCTACTGACACCGTCCACTGCCCTACTGACACCATCCAGTGCTCTTCTGACACCATCCACTGACCTACTGACACCGTCCACTGCCCTACTGACATCGTCCACTGCCCTACTGACACCATCCAATGCTCTTCTGACACCATCCACTGACCTACTGACACCGTCCACTGCCCTACTAACAACGTCCACTGCTCTACTAACACCAACCATTGCTCTACTAACACCGTCCACTGCTCTACTGACACCGTTCACTGCCCTACTTACACCGTCCACTACCCTACTGACACCAACCACTGCTCTGCTGACACCGTCCACTGCTCTGCTGACACCGTCCACTGCCCTACTGACACCATCCTCTGCCCTACTGACACTGTCCATGGCCTTCCTGACACGATCCATTGCCCTACTGACTGACACTACCAGGGTTGCAAAGGTCGCATATGCAACCAGGCTCTGGTGTTTTGCTACCGTGGGGGGGGGACCAAAACAGAAGGAAGGAGATCCGCTACAGAACATGTGAAAAGGTCCTGCTGTTAGATTGTAATAAAGAAACCTGAAATGGGAGCAAATGGCCTCAGGGATCAGTGGGATGGGCCCAGGCTGGGGGTCAGGGGGGGCCCCATGGGTTCTTGCACTGGGGCCCTGAAAGTTCTAGTTACGCCTCTGTCAGCAAGCATATAGCAAGTCAGCTTTTTATGCACAGTGTAAGAAAATCAGTGAGCAGAGGCAAGAATTTCACTTTATATATGCTTTAATGCAAGAACAGATGATAGCAGCAGTGTAGCATTTCCTTGCAGCAGATAAGCAATGGTTAACACTCAGGGCACTTCCACGGATGTCCGCAAGTCAGAGCGGTCATACAGAGAGCAAAGAGCTTTACTGACTTTCAATTCTACTTCCAGCTTGCTGGTCCATCAAATCTGAAATACTGTCTCTGCACTCCCACATCAGATGTTGTTTTTACTCTCCCATAGCTCAAAGTGTAACACAACCTCGGAGCACAGAGCTGCTGAGTGTTCCTCTGCCCGTGCCTGCTCCAGCTCACACCAAATAGTCCATCCGTGTTATACTCGGCTTCGCTACCATGCTGACAGCTTCCCTGAATATAGTAAGATGGTGAGCGTCATGGGGCCCTCTACTGCCCCCGGGCCCCCGGGCAGTGCCCTAAATGCCCGTATGGTCAGCCCGCCCCTGGCTATATATATATATATATATATTCTTTGCAGGGAGAGCCTGGAGTACCTGTTGGTGCAGGAAAACCTGGTAGCACAGTGAATATAGGTGAAAAGGTAAAATTAAAGAGGGATCTATGGGGACCCTGTCCTGCTGTAAAGGGGGATCTATGGGGGACCCTTGCCTGGCCTGCTCTAAAGGGGGATCTATGGGGCACCCTGACCTGCTGTAAAAGGGGACCTATGGGGGAACCTGTTCTAAAGGGGATCTATGGGGCACCCTGACCTGCTGTAAAAGGGGACCTATGGGGAACCTGTTCTAAAGGGGATCTATGGGGACCCTGGCCTGGCCTGCTCTAAAGGGGGATCTATGGGGGAGAAAAGGGACAGAGCATGGGTGACCTTAAAATGATGCCCCCCCCCCCCTGAAAAAAGTTCTGCGGACGCCCATGTTTGCACAGCGGTCTTACAAACGCTTTTTTTTTTTAAATACACTTTTTTAATTAAAGAAATAAGAAAACAGTAAAGTTAGCCCAATTTTTTTCTACAATGTGAAAGATAATGTTACGCTGAGTTAATAGATACCCAACATGTCATACTTCAAAATTGCGAAAGCTCGTGGAATGGCGCCAAACATTAGTACTTAAAAATCCCCATAGGCGACAGTTTAAACATTTCTACAGGTTACCAGTTTAGAGTTACAGAGAAGGTCTAGGGCTCAAATTATTGCTCTCGCTCTAACGATTGCGGCGATACCTCACATGTGTGGTTTAAATACCGTTTACATGCGTGGGCGCCATTCGCTTCTGCGTGCGAGCTAACAGGAACGGAGCACTTTCATTTTCTTTTTTCCCTATTTATTTTATCTTTTATTTTTTATTTTTACACTGTCCTTTTAAAAAAAAATGTTTTTGACCCCTTTTATTCCTATTACAAGGAATGTAAACATCCCTTGTGATAGAAATAAGCATGACAGGTCCTCTTTAACCACTTTACCACTAGAGCATTTTGCTGTCTTACGTCTGGGCCACTTTTTGCGATTAGGCGCTGTGCAAATTTAACTGACAATTGCGCGGTCGTGCAACGCCGTACCCAAACAAAATTTACGTCCTTTTTTTCCCACAAACAGAGCTTTCTTTTGGTATTTGATCACCTGTGCCATTTTTACTTTTTGCGCTATAAACAAAAAAAGAGCGTTTATTTTGAAAAAATAACAATATTTTTAACATTTTTTTATATGAAATTCCCCCCAAAAAGATTTAAAAACCAATTTTTTTTTAAATTTTTGGCCAATTTGTTTTCTGCTACCCATGTTTGGTAAAAAAAAATCGCAATAAGCGTATTTTGATTGGTTTGCTCAAAAGTTATTGTGTTTACTAACAAAGGGAAAGATTTCTGTCATTTTTGGTGTTTTTTTTTTTTAACGAGTAATGGCGGCGATCTGCGATTTTTTTTTTGCGGGACTGCGACATTGCGGCGGACAGATCGGACCCTTGACTGACATTTTTGACACTTTTGGGGGTACCAGTGACATTACTACAGTAATCAGTGCTATATATATGCACTGTTACTGTAAAAATGACACTGGCAGGGAAGGGGTTAATTTTATTGGAGAGGGAGGGGTTAATGTATGCCTGGTGCTTACTGACGTGTGTGGGGGAGGGACAGATCGCATGTCCAGCTATGCTGAACACTCCGATCTGTCACTCCCTGTCACTGAGGAGATCCGTCCGCTCTGTTTACACAGGCGGGCGGATCTCCAAACTGGATTCCCCAGCAACTGACACCATCCACTGTCCTACTGATGCCAACCTCTGTCCTACTGACACCATCCACTGCTCTACTCACACGGTCCCCTGCTCTACTGACATCATTCACTGCCCCACTTACACCATTCACTGCTCTTCTGACACCGTCCACTGCCCTACTGACACCAACCTCTGCCCTACTGACACCATTTACTGCCCTACTGACACTGTCAATGTTTTAATGCATTTTAAAATGTTTATGTAGCACCCTTCTAGGTAGGTACTAGGAAGAAGCATATGGGTGGCCCTGTCTGCATATCAGGAGGGCCTGATTATTTAGTTAGGCTGTCATGTGCTTCCAAGGGTGTCTGTTGAGTCTGGGGAGTCTCCCCACTGTGTCCAATGAGGGCTCTTATTGGACAGTGGAGGAAACCTGACCAATAGCACACCAGGGCTTGTATCCATCACAGAGGGCAGAATCTGCCGCAAAGCATCCTGGGATAGGGTATAAGTCTGAGGGGAGCACATGATGCAGCGTCTTTGGCGGGAAGCAGAGTCCCATGAGGAGGGTGACAGCTGTCTCTCCTCCTGTCAGAGCAAGAGAGAGTGTCCTGGGCAGTTGGCCTAGAGGACGAAGGTTGAGCTGAGCTGCAGAGGAAGGATCCAGAGTGCTGTGGACCGAGTGGAGCTGCTGGGCAGAGGTTTCAGAGAAAACAGTATTGTGAGTACTTGAGACTGCCCAGGGGTCTGCCAAGGAGAGGGGACCACTCCAGAAGGTCAAGGGGATCCAGGAGCCAGCTAACCTGTGAAGAAGGTGTAGAGAAAGGGGGTGCAAGTGTTTAAGCCCTGAAGATAAGTGAGAGAAAGAGGGTGCCAGGTGGGCCCTGAAGTGTTTAAGGGAGCTAAAGAAAGGACTTCTTTATGTGAGAGAGCAGTCTAAGGTCAATTTGGAGTTAACAAACAGGCAGCAAGTCAGCGTTAACCAGCGTTGACCGGCATCTAGACAGCGTCAAGTCAGCACCAAGAAGCGTTTTCAGTTGTTCCTAGCAAATTGTGCATAGTTGAGCCAAAGGAGTAACCCACTCATTCCCTTCTCCCATCCAAGTTCTCAATAAATAAAAAAAAAAAAAAAAAAAAAGTTACTTGACTGGTCATTATCTCAGTGCTCACACTTGGAGCAACATGCACAAAGGTACTTTTGTTGCACCCGGTGACCCAGGGGGACCCATATCCAGCAAAACGGCTGGGAATCCTGCTACATTTGGGGGCTCGTCCGGGATTTCACCCTGGGTTACCAAGCTGGTTGCTAACGGCAATGGCCGCAACAGAAAGTCAAAATCTAATTTTTTGTGCCCGAGACTTTACTCCAAAACCCAAGCCAAGTGTGAGGTCAGCTCTACAGGAGGTAGGGAGAGTGGAATGAAGATTAGTGTGCACATGGAAGGTTGCCCGTGGCAATGTTCCAGTCAATGCTGCAAAATGGCAGGAACCTTCCACTTCAGTTATGAGATGTACTCTGCTATAAAGTATTGGAGAGCAGGGAAGAAGTCTATGTCAGTGAATAAAAGCTGCAGTGATACTGTGAAGATTGAGGTCGGCCATGCCAGGAGGGGCAGTGGGACTATCTTCAGAGACAGTATGATGGGCCTTACTTGCACATGTGTCGGGGAAAGGACTGTTGACTGTGCATGTGACAGCGGGACAATTCTCTTGCCTGGCAAAGAGGGAGAGCTGGCTCTGGGAGAGGGAGGCGAAACTGGGGCCCTGTTGCAAGTAAGAAGAGTGGATGCATGTCTGGCGAGGGACATGGTCCGCTTTGCAGTAACTTCCCTGCGGGCTAGAGAGAGAGACAGAGCAAGGCATGGAAAGGGTTACTGCACCGCACGGGAAAGCACGATCCACAAAGCACTGCCTAGCAGGAGGAGCCACCGCAAAACAAGGAGTAAGGGTGGAGACATTGGTTGCGCCCAGCCAATCAGGAGTGACATAGGGAGTCCATATAATACTCCCCCCTTCAGGTGTGGCTGAGAGGGAGACACATGTAAGGAAAAGCACCATGGAGTTGTAGAAGTGCGCAACCATGATCGCTTCACCTACCGGCGGAGAACCTGCTGGGCAGATCCAGGAGCAGACCAGGAAGCCGAGCCCTACCTTCGTATGGGACACAGGAATACGGATGGTGCCTGAAGGAGGACTGGCGCTGTGCACAGGAGGAGGCCTGGAGTACCTTGGCACGGTATGGCCTCAGTGTGAGAGAGTCACTATAAAAGTGCAAGCGTGGAGTCAGTGCGGGCTGCTGCGGGCAGAGAAGGGTGGAGGCCGACCCAGGCAGATGTGTGTGGCCTGGGAGTCGGGGCTCACTCGGGAAGTGACAGGCATGGAGTCCAGGTTCCTCCGTGGAGGCGGGAGGGGCATGATCCGGGTGCTGATGAAATTGGAGACCATGCAGACTGACAGTGGTCCAGCTTTATCAGTGCAAGGGACTCTAGGAAGAGGGTGCATGCAAATCCAGCAGGCCGGGAGGTGGCCAGAGGATGCACCGGAATCTGCCGCAGCAGGAATAAGGTCTGCCCCTGTTCCCATATCCCAGCAAAACTAGCCCGCGGCCATCGAGGTGCACACTCTAATGATATAGGCTGCACCCATTTATGTCACCCCGTATAACAGGAAGTGCCTAAAAAAGGATCTTCATAGCAGGGTCACCAGGAATTATTGGAATGCCAGATGCAGAGTAAGGCTGGGTTCACACTTGTGCGAATTGGATGTGCATGACAGGAGACTGTGAACAGCTCTCAATGGAGCCGGTTCACACGCCTCTGGGGCGGCACCCGTGGTCCGCACTGGAAAAGGGTCCTGTGCGTCTTTTGCTCCATTTTAGGTCCGCATTCAGGCAAAAATTTGAACCCGATTCGCAGCAGAAACGGAGAACAGGGACGTACTGGTCCCTCTGCTGTAAGCCGCGGGCGCAGCTAGTGTGAACCCGACCTAAAGTGATTTAAAAGGACTTTGGAATAAATATGTTAAAGCTGCCAGGAGATCCACAGATGGACTTTCATTGCTGCTGGATAGAAACGTTATTTCCAAATCACAATGCATTCTGCTGATGTGTTCAGAATTCTTTTTTTTTTTAATCTCCAGGATGTAAAGTCAGAGTTCAGATATTCCACACATCACCTGGATCAGAATAACAACAACTGCCTATAAAAATACACTCAGGACAGTAGTCGGCTTTCTGGCATAAATACCCAGAGCTGGAAAAAGCCCCGTGTTTAGTCTGTAATATTTCCTCCATTTGTCACCTACACATTGGGAAAGAGTCCAAAATATCTCTGCCAGCTGTGAGCCAAGACCAACTCTAGCGAAGGCACAATGAAATAAGGACCACGAGTACAACAGCCTGGAGGTACAACCACTAGTACAGGAGCCTAGAGGTACAACCATCAGTACAGGAGCCTAGGGCTACAACCACCAGTTCAGGAGCGCAGAGGTACAGCCACAAGCACAGGAGACTAGAGGTACATCCACCAGTACAGGAGCCTAGAGGTACATCCACCAGTACAGGAGTCTAGAGGTACAACCACCAGTACAGGAGCCTAGAGGTACAACCACCAGTATAGGAGCCTAGAGGTACAACTACCAGTGCAAAAGCCTAGAGGTACAACCACCGGTAAAGGAGCCTAGGGATCAACCACCAGTACAGAAGCCTAGAGGTACTACCACCAGTACAGGAGCCTAGACCTACAACCACCAGTTCAGGAGTGTAGAGGTACAGCCACAAGCACAGGAGCCTAGAGGTACAACCACCAGTGCAAAAGCCTAGAGGTACAACCACCAGTAAAGGAGCCTAGGGATCAACCACCAGTACAGATGCCTAGAGGTACAACAACCAGTTCAGGAGCGCAGAGGTACAGCCACAAGCACAGGAGCCTAGAGGTACAACCACCAGTAAAGGAGCCTGGAGGTAAAACCACTAGTACAGGAGCCTAGAGGTGCAACCACCAGTACAGGAGCCTAGAGATACAACCACCAGTACAGGAGCCTGGAGGTATGAACACCAGTACAGGAGCCTGGAGGTATGAACACCAGTACAGGATCTTAGAGCTTCAACCACCAGTTTAGGAGTGTAGAGGTACAGCCACAAGCACAGGAGCCTAGAGGTACAGCCACAAGCACGGGAGACTAGAGGTACAACCACCAGTACAGGAGCCTAAAGGTACAACCACCAGTACAGGAGCCTAGGAGGTACAACCACCAGTACAGGAGCCTAGAGGTACAACCATCAGTGCAAAAGCCTAGAGGTACAACCACCAGTACAGGAGCCTAGGGGTCAACCACAAGCACAGGAGCCTAGAGGTACAACCCCCAGTACAGGAGCCTGCAGGTAGAACCAGTAGTACAGGGGCCTAAAGGTACAATCACCCATACAGGAGCTTGGAGGTACAACCACCGGTACAGGAGCCTAGAGGAAGAACCAGTAGTACAGGAGCCTGGAGGTAGAACCAGTAGTACAAGAGCCTAAAAGTACAACCACCAGTACAGGAGCCTAAAGGTAGAACTAGTAGTACAGGAGCCTAGAGGTACAACCACCAGTACAGGAGCCTGGAGGTACAACCACCTGTACAGGATCCTAAAGGTAAAACCAGAATTACAGGAGCTTTGAGGTACAACCACCAGTACAAGAGCCTAAAGGTACAACCACCAGTACAGGAGCCTGGAGGTACAACCACCAGTACAGGAGCCTAGAGGTACAACCACCAGTACAGGAGCCTAGAGGTACAACCACAGTACAGGAGCCTAGGAGGTACAACCACCACTCCAGGAGCGCAGAGGTACAGCCACAAGCACAGAAGCCCAGAGGTACAACCACCAGTACAGGAGCCTGGAGGTACAACCACCAGTACAGAATCCTAGAGATACAATCACCAGTACAGGAGCCTAGAGCTACAACCACCAGTTCTGGAGCGTTGAGATACAGCCACAAGCACAGGAGCCTAGAGGTACAACCACCAGTACAGGAGCCTAGAGGTACAACCACCAGTACAGGAGCCTAGAGGTACAACCACCAGTACAGGAGCCTAGAGGTACAACCACCAGTACAGGAGCCTAAAGGTAGAACCAGTAGTACAGGAGCCTGGAGGTACAACCACCAGTACAAGAGCCTGGAGGTACAACCACCAGTACAAGAGCCTGGAGGTACAACCAGTAGTACAGGAGCCTGGAAGTACAACCACCAGTACAGGAGCCTAGACCTACAACCAACAATTCAGGAGTGCAGAGGTACAGCCACAAGCACAGGAGCCTAGAGGTAAAACCACCAGTACAGGAGCCTGGAGGTACAACCACCAGTACAGAATCCTAGAGATACAATCACCAGTACAGGAGCCTAGAGCTACAACCACCAGTTCTGGAGCGTTGAGATACAGCCACAAGCACAGGAGCCTAGAGGTACAACCACCAGTACAGGAGCCTAGAGGTACAACCACCAGTACAGGAGCCTAAAGGTAGAACCAGTAGTACAGGAGCCTGGAGGTACAACCACCAGTACAAGAGCCTGGAGGTACAACCACCAGTACAAGAGCCTGGAGGTACAACCAGTAGTACAGGAGCCTGGAAGTACAACCACCAGTACAGGAGCCTAGACCTACAACCAACAATTCAGGAGTGCAGAGGTACAGCCACAAGCACAGGAGCCTAGAGGTAAAACCACCAGTACAGGAGCCTGGAGGCACAACCACCAATACAGGAGCCTGGAGCTACAACCACCAGTTCAGATGTATCAGATCTACAGTATCTCACAAAAGTGAGTACACCCCCACATTTTTGTAAATATTTTATTTTATGTGGCAACACTGAAGAAAGTACACTTTGATACAATGTAAAGTAGTGAGTGTACAGCTTGTATAACAGTGTACATTTGCTGTCCCCTCAAAATAATTCAACACACAGCCATTAATGTCTAAACCGCTGGCAACAAAAGTGAGTACACCCCTAAGTGACAATGTCCAAATTGGGCACAAAGTGTCAATATTTTGTGTGGCCACCAATTTTTTTCCAGCACTGCCTTAACCCCTTGGGCATGGAGTTCACCAGAGCTTCACAGGTTGGCACTGGAGTCCTCTTCCACTCCTCCATGACAACATCACAGAGCTGGTGGATGTTAAGACCTTGCGTTTCTCCACCTTCTATTTGAGGATGCCCCACAGATGCTCAGTAGAGTTTAGGTCTGGAGACATGCTTGGCCAGTCCATCACCTTTACCCTCAGCTTCTTTAGCAAGGCAGTGGTCATCTTGGAGGTGTGTTTTGGGTCGTTATCCAATTGGAATACTGCCCTGTGGCCCAGTCTCCAAAGGGAGGGGACCATGCTCTGTTTCAGTATGTCACAGTACATGTTGGCATTCATGGTTCCCTCAATGAACTGTAGCTGCCCATTGCAGGTAGAACTCATGCAGACCCAGACCAAGACACTCCCACCACCATGCTTGACTGTAGGAAAGATACACTTGTCTTTGTACTCCTCAACTGGTTGTAGCCACACACGCTTGACACCATCTGGACTAAATAAGTTTATCTTGCTCTCATCAGACCACAGGACATGGTTCCAGTAATCCATGTCCTTAGTCTGTTTGTCTTCAGCAAACTGTTTATGGGCTTTCTTGTGCCTCATCTTTAGAAGAGACTTCCTTCTGGGGCAACAGCCATGCAGACCAATTTGATGCAGTGTGCGGCGTATGATCTGAACACTGACAGGCTGACCCCCCCTCACACCCCTTCAACCTCTGCAGCAATGCTGGCAGCACTCATAAGTCTATTTCCCAAAGACAACCTCTGGATATGACGCTGAGCACGTGCACTCAACTTCTTTGGTCGCCCATAGCAAGGCCTGTTCTCAGTGGAACCTGTCCTTTTAAACCGCTGTATGGTCTTGGCCACCGTGCTGCAGCTCAGTTTCAGGGTCTTGGCAATCTTCTTATAGCCTAGGCCATCTTTATGTAGAGCAACAATTCTTTTTTTCAGATCCTCAGAGAGTTCTTTGCCATGAGGTGCCATGTTGAACTTCCAGTGACCAGTATGAGAGAGTGAGAGCGATAACACCAAATTTACCACACCTGCTCCCCAGTCACACCTGAGACCTTGTAACACTAACGAGTCACATAAAAACGGGGGGGGGGGGATGGCTAATTGGCCCAAATTTGGACATTTTGACTTGGGGTGTACTCACTTTTGTTGCCAGCGGTTTAGACATGAATGGCTGTGTGTTGAGTTATTTTGAGGGGACAGCAAATTTACACTGTTATACAAACTGTACACTCACTACTTTACATTGTAGCAAAGTATCATCACATGAAAAGATATAATAAAATATTTACAAAAATGTGAGGGGTGTACTCACTTTTGTGAGATACTGTATGTGCTGTGGAGGGGGGATTAGGAGGAGAGAATTTGTGCTGGGAGGAAGTTGAGGATGAGAGGATTTGTGTCAATATAATAAAATATTTACAAAAATGTGAGGGGTGTACTAACTTTTTGTGAAATACTGTATATGTGGCAGTGAACCAATGTGTGGACTGAATAAAGATCCACTCTCTTATATAATATATATACTGTATATGGTATGATACAATATACACAGTATCTCTGCACCAAATACATGACAGGGCCACAAAGTGGTTCTTCAGTTTACTCACAGTTTACTTCAGCTTTTTCGATTACATTTTGACAATAAAACCTAGAAGCTGATTGGTTACTATGTACAGTTTCACCAGATTCTGTGTGCACCGGTTTTAGTAAATCTTCCCCACTACGTCTACTTGTGTCTGAGATGTGCCTGGAGTAGGATGCCCACGTGTCCTGGATTGCCCGGGACTGTCCCACAACTGACATGTCTGTCCTGGGACCCTGGCACCTTAGACCCAGGGAACTGAGGAAACACTAATGAAGGCGACACAGAGAACCGAGGAGACACTAATAAATTAGACACAGGGAACTGAGGGGGCAGTACTGAAGGTGACACGGGGAACTTGGGGGACTGTGATGAAGGGTGACACAGATAAGTGAGGGAATAGTAATGAAGGTGACCAATAGGGAACTGAGGAGACACTAATGAAGGCGACACAGGAAACTCAGGGAACACTAATAAAAGGTGACACAGGGAACTGAGGAGACACTAATAAAGGAGACACACAGGGAACTGAGGAGACACTAATGAAGGTGACACAGAGAACTGAGGGGACACTAATAAAGGAGACACACAGGGAACTGAGGAGACACTAATGAAGGTGACACAGGGAACTAAGAAGACACTAATGAAGGTGACACAGAGAACTGCGGGACACTAATAAAGGAGACACACAGGGAACTGAGGAGACACTAATAAAGGAGACACAGAGAACTGAGGAGACACTAATAAAGGAGACACACAGGGAACTGAGGAGACACTAATGAGGGTGACACACAGGGAACTGAGGAGACACTAATGAGGGTGACACACAGGGAACTGAGGAGACACTAATGAGGGTGACACAGAGAACGAGGAGACACTAATAAAGGAGACACACAGGGAACTGAGGAGACACTAATGAGGGTGACACACAGGGAACTGAGGAGACACTAATGAGGGTGACACACAGAGAACTGAGGAGACACTAATGAGGGTGACACACAGGGAACTGAGGAGACACTAATGAGGGTGACACAGAGAACGAGGAGACACTAATAAAGGAGACACACAGGGAACTGAGGAGACACTAATGAGGGTGACACACAGGGAACTGAGGAGACACTAATGAGGGTGACACACAGGGAACTGAGGAGACACTAATGAGGGTGACACACAGGGAACTAAGGAGACACTAATGAGGGTGACACAGAGAACGAGGAGACACTAATAAAGGAGACACACAGGGAACTGAGGGGACACTAATAAAGGAGACACACAGGGAACTGAGGAGACACTAATGAGGGTGACACAGAGAACGAGGAGACACTAATAAAGGAGACACACAGGGAACTGAGGAGACACAAATGAGGGTGACACAGAGAACGAGGAGACACTAATAAAGGAGACACAGGAAACTGAGGAGACACTAATGAGGGTGACACAGAGAACGAGGAGACACTAATGAAGGTGACACAGAGAACGAGGAGACACTAATAAAGGAGACACAGGAAACTGAGGAGACACTAATGAGGGTGACACAGAGAACTGAGGGGACACTAATAAAGGAGACACCGGGAACTGAGGAGACACTAATGAAGGTGACACAGGGAACTGAGGAGACACTAATGAAGGTGATACACAGGGAACTGAGGAGACACTTATGAAGGTGACACAGGGAACTGAGGAGACACTAATGAGGGTGACACAGAGAACGAGGAGACACTAATAAAGGAGACACACAGGGAACTGAGGAGACACTAATGAAGGTGACACAGGGAACTGAGGAGACACTAATAAAGGAGACACACAGGGAACTGAGGAGACACTAATAAAGGAGACACAGAGAACTGAGGAGACACTAATGAGGGTGACACAGAGAACGAGGAGACACTAATAAAGGAGACTCGGGAAACTGAGGAGACACTAATGAGGGTGACACAGAGAACGAGTAGACACTAATGAAGGTGACACAGGGAACTGAGGAGACACTAATAAAGGAGACACACAGGGAACTGAGGAGACACTAATAAAGGAGACACAGAGAACTGAGGAGACACTAATGAAGGTGACACAGAGAACTGAGGGACACTAATAAAGGAGACACACAGGGAACTGAGGAGACACTAATAAAGGAGACACAGAGAACTGAGGAGACACTAATGAGGGTGACACAGAGAACGAGGAGACACTAATAAATGAGACTCGGGAAACTGAGGAGACACTGAGGGTGACACAGAGAACGAGTAGACACTAATGAAGGTGACACAGGGAACTGAGGAGACACTAATAAAGGAGACACGGAGAACTGAGGGACACTAATAAAGGAGACACAGGGAACTGAGGAGACACTAATGAAGGTGACACAGAGAACGAGGAGACACTAATGAAGGAGACACACAGAGAACTGAGACACTAATAAAGGAGACACAGGAAACTGAGGAGACACTAATAAAGGAGACACAGGAAACTGAGGAGACACTAATAAAGGAGACACAGGAAACTGAGGAGACACTAATAAAGGAAACACAGGGAACTGAGGAGACACTAATGAGGGTGACACACAGGGAACTGAGGAGACACTAATGAGGGTGACACACAGAGAACTGAGGAGACACTAATGAGGGTGACACAGAGAACGAGGAGACACTAATAAAGGAGACACACAGGGAACTGAGGAGACACTAATGAGGGTGACACACAGGGAACTGAGGAGACACTAATGAGGGTGACACAGAGAACGAGGAGACACTAATAAAGGAGACACACAGGGAACTGAGGAGACACTAATGAGGGTGACACACAGGGAACTGAGGAGACACTAATGAGGGTGACACACAGAGAACTGAGGAGACACTAATGAGGGTGACACACAGGGAACTGAGGAGACACTAATGAGGGTGACACAGAGAACGAGGAGACACTAATAAAGGAGACACACAGGGAACTGAGGAGACACTAATGAGGGTGACACACAGGGAACTGAGGAGACACTAATGAGGGTGACACACAGGGAACTGAGGAGACACTAATGAGGGTGACACACAGGGAACTAAGGAGACACTAATGAGGGTGACACAGAGAACGAGGAGACACTAATAAAGGAGACACACAGGGAACTGAGGGGACACTAATAAAGGAGACACACAGGGAACTGAGGAGACACTAATGAGGGTGACACAGAGAACGAGGAGACACTAATAAAGGAGACACACAGGGAACTGAGGAGACACAAATGAGGGTGACACAGAGAACGAGGAGACACTAATAAAGGAGACACAGGAAACTGAGGAGACACTAATGAGGGTGACACAGAGAACGAGGAGACACTAATGAAGGTGACACAGAGAACGAGGAGACACTAATAAAGGAGACACAGGAAACTGAGGAGACACTAATGAGGGTGACACAGAGAACTGAGGGGACACTAATAAAGGAGACACCGGGAACTGAGGAGACACTAATGAAGGTGACACAGGGAACTGAGGAGACACTAATGAAGGTGATACACAGGGAACTGAGGAGACACTTATGAAGGTGACACAGGGAACTGAGGAGACACTAATGAGGGTGACACAGAGAACGAGGAGACACTAATAAAGGAGACACACAGGGAACTGAGGAGACACTAATGAAGGTGACACAGGGAACTGAGGAGACACTAATGAAGGTGACACAGAGAACTGAGGAGACACTAATAAAGGAGATTCACAGGGAACTGAGGAGACACTAATAAAGGAGACACAGAGAACTGAGGAGACACTAATGAGGGTGACACAGAGAACGAGGAGACACTAATAAAGGAGACTTGGGAAACTGAGGAGACACTGAGGGTGACACAGAGAACGAGTAGACACTAATGAAGGTGACACAGGGAACTGAGGAGACACTAATAAAGGAGACACAGAGAACTGAGGGACACTAATAAAGGAGACACAGGGAACTGAGGAGACACTAATGAAGGTGACACAGAGAACGAGGAGACACTAATGAAGGAGACACACAGAGAACTGAGACACTAATAAAGGAGACACAGGAAACTGAGGAGACACTAATAAAGGAGACACAGGAAACTGAGGAGACACTAATAAAGGAGACACAGGAAACTGAGGAGACACTAATAAAGGAAACACAGGGAACTGAGGAGACACTAATAAAGGAGACACAGAGAACTGAGGGACACTAATAAAGGAAACACAGGGAACTGAGGAGACACTAATGAAGTTGAAACAGAGAACTGAGAAGACACTAATAAAGGAGACACAGAGAACTGAGGGACACTAATAAAGGAAACACAGGGAACTGAGGAGACACTAATGAAGGTGACACAGAGAACTGAGGAGACACTAATGAAGGTGACACAGAGAACTGAGAAGACACTAATAAAGGAGACACACAGAGAACTGAGGAGACACTAATAAAGGAGACACACAGGGAACTGAGGAGACACTAATGAAGTTGAAACAGAGAACTGAGAAGACACTAATAAAGGAGACACAGAGAACTGAGGGACACTAATAAAGGAAACACAGGGAACTGAGGAGACACTAATGAAGGTGACACAGAGAACTGAGGAGACACTAATGAAGGTGACACGGGGAACTTAGAAAACACTAATGAAGGTGACACAGAGAACTGAGGGACACTAATAAAGGTGACACACAGGGAACTGAGGGACACCAATAAAGGAGACACACAGGGAACGTAGGGGACAAATAAAAAAAGTGACACAGATAACTGAGGGGACATTAACCACTTAAGCCCCGGAAGATTTTACCCCCTTCCTGACCAGGGGGTATTTTGCGATTCGGCACTGCGTGAATTTAACGGACAATTGCGCGGTCGTGCGACGCTGTACCTAAACGAATTTGGCGTCCTTTTTTTCCCACAAACAGAGCTTTCTTTTGGCGGTATTTGATCACCTGTGCGATTTTTTGATCACGCGCTATAAACAAAAAAAGAGCGTAAATTTTGCAAAAATAGCAATATTTTTCCCTTTTTTTTTATATGAAATTCCCCCAAAAATAAATGTAAAAATCAAAATTTTTTAATATTTTCGGCCAATTTGTTTTATGCTACCTATGTTTGGTAAAAAAAAATCGCAAAAAGCGTATTTTGATTGGTTTGCGCAAAAGTTATTGCGTTTACTAACAAAGGGAAAGATTTTTGTCATTTTTGTTGTTTTTTTTTTAACGCGTAATGGCGGCGATCTGCGATTTTTTTGCGGTACTGCGACAATGCGGCGGACAGATCGGACCCTTGACTGACATTTTTGACACTTTTGGGGTTACCAGTGACATTTCTACAGTAATCAGTGCTATATATATGCACTGTTACTGTAAAAATACACTGGTAGTGAAGGGGTTAACTTTATTTGAGAGGGAGGGGCTGTGTGTGTCCCTAGGGGCGTGCTTCTAACTGTGATTGGCTGGGGCTTCAACTGTATGCAGAGTGATCAATGGATCTACATAGTAGATCCATGTGATCATCTCTCATACAGAGAGGAGAATGACAGGCAGCTTGTTTACACAAGCTGCCTGACTTTCTCCCTCTCCCCCGCCGATCGCAGAGTGGCCGGCGGCGATCGGGTCCGCCGGTCACACGCGCGGGGGGGTCCGTGACCACGCGGGAGCGGGAGCGCGCCTCCGGCGGCGCGCGCTCGCTCCCTAAACCCTCACAGGCGAGCGACGTAGACCTACGTCACTTTGCCTGTGAGGGGCTGACCGCCCACGTAGATAGTCGTGCGGCGGTCGGCAAGTGGTTAATAAAGGTCACACACAGGGAACAGAGGAAATGTATGAAGGAGACAGAGAGAACTGAGGGGACACTAATACTTACTGCTTTTGTTTTTCCAAAAATTGACAAACAAAGGTGTCAAAAATGATATATTTTTGGGCGGGGGGAGGGGGTGTTTTTGTGGAGTGTCCCTGAATGACAGTTTGGAAATATGGTCACCCTAGCCTGCAGCACTTTGGCTCATACAAGATACTGAACCCACTTCTCAGTCCACTTGGAGCTTCTTCAGGCAACCAAGTTCAGTCTCTGCTGTCACCGGTGTAACCTAACCTCCTACAAGTCACTGATGTAACCTAACCTCCTACATGTCAGAAACTGAAAGCATTCCTGCCAATAGGAAGGTGCAGATGATAGAGGAATAGTGAGGCCTGCTAGAGGCTATGCTGCTCCCAGAACATTCCGCTGTGGACCTGTTTCTTCATATCACTGCCTGAGAGATGACCATTATAGGTGACCTTTGTCCCATCAACTCCAGCCTGACAATCATCACCAACTAGGAAGTGTCAGTCTGATGGAAAATGCCGGATTAAAGCAAACCTGTCATGAGAGGAGGCTGACCTTTCAGAAAATGCTAGTTGCCGGGCTTTCAAGTTTTGTGGCATTAGTGCTTTCAGTTAATTACCAGAGGTGCACCGAAATAAAAATGTTGGTGCCGAAACCGAAAATTCAGGATGCACTTGGCCGAAACCGAATTTGACAGTTTTTTTTAAATATACAGTATCTACATTTTTATAAATAATTGTATTATATTTGACTTTTTAATTATCATGATTTTTAATGAATATGAATTTATTGTCGGCCATTATCAGCGGTGTTAAAAATCCTGCTTGCTGCATTTTTGTTGCATATTTGGTTAGTAAAAAAAAAACGCACCTCCCGTTTGAAATGCACTGAAAACGGAGCAAGAAAGCATTGAAAATGCACGTGTTGCAATTTTTATGCATTTTTTTGAGTCACATGACCTATGAAAAACACCATAAGCATTGCAAAATTGAGGCAAAAAATGTGGTAAAATCACAGCAAATCCACAAGCGTTTTCGGCTCCATTATCAGCACCTTTTTTTTCTTTCAGCACAACGCTGAGAACGCTATTTTCGAATATTTTTGGCGGCCAAATTTCGGTGCATTGCTATTAACCTCTTCTGGACCGCCCACCGTAGATATACTGCAGCAGGCTGGGCCTCCTGCGTGAACCAACGTAGCCCTACGCCGGTCCCGCCTGCAGCTAGGGGGCGAGCGTGCGCCGCCGGTGGTGCGCTCCCACCCCACTCGGCCACGGGGATTCCGATACATGGGGCCGGTGGCTCCGATTTCCGCTGGGCACCCGCAATCGCTCCCCGCTGAGAGAGAACGGTCAGCTGTTGTAAACATAGCCGACCGTTCTTCTCTCTGGAATGATCACAGAGCGCCTGTGATCCTTCTATATAGGATCACAGATCTCTGTGATCATTTCACAAGCCCAACCCCCATACAGTTAGAAACACGCCCCTAGGGACACGTTTAGCCCTTTGATCACACACAGTGTTAACCCCTTACCTGCCAGTGTCATTATTACAGTAACAGTGCATATTTATAGCACTGATTGCTGTAGTAATGTCACTGGTACCCCCAAAAGTGTAAAAAATGTCAGTCAGGGGTCCGATCTGTCCGCCACAATGTCGCAGTCCCGCAAAAAAAACGCAGATCGCCGCCATTAGTAGTTAAAAAAAAACAATAAAAATGACATAAATCTTTCCCGTAGTTAGTAAACACAATAACTTTTGCGCAAACCAATCAAAATACGCTTATTGCGATTTTTTTTAACAAAAATATGTAGCAGAAAACAAATTGGCCTAAAATGTTAAAACATTTTGATTCTTACATTTTTTTTTTTGGAGAATTTCATAAAAAAAAATGTAAAAAATATAATTTTTTCAAAATTGTCACTCTTTTTTTGTTTATAGCGCAAAAAGTAAAAATCGCACAGGTGATCAAATACCACCAAAAGAAAGCTCTGTTTGTGGGGAAAAAAAGACGTTAATTTCATTTGGGTACAGTGTCGCACGACCGCGCAATTGTCCCTTAAAGTCACGCAGTGCCGAATCGCAAAATAGGGCCTGGTCTTTGAGCAGCCAAATCCTCCGTGGCTTAAGTGGTTAATTACCCAAAAGAAATACGCAGATAAGGACTTTTCTAGAGCGGAGCGCACACCAAGAGAGTTTCATTCAAACATTTGTAGTAAGAATCAACAACATTTTTCATCAGAGCATTCGATGCCGCCATAATCTGGACAAATTTCATTTATTCTGTTCGGCTGCCATGTTAGTGTGTTGAATTTATACATTTGATCTCGGGAAGGGATACAATGTCAGTAAATGAATGTGTCCTCCTTGGATGTTCCCTCCTACTACTATATTAAGGAAACGTTTGGATGCAAACTTCCTTTGCGGCAGAGGATGCATGAGAACGAATGTTCAATATATGGAAAGTTCTCCAGTTTTCCAAGCACATTACAGTTGTTCCTGACTGCGATTCACATTTACATTTAAACATTCATCCATTCAGATTCAGTAAACAAAAATTGTACATCCTTCTCAATTTTTTGGCTCAATGTGGTTAAAAAGGATTGTCGATGCGCTTCCATTCACCCTTAGAAAATCGAATGAACTTTCCAAAAAACAAACGTTTTTGAATGATCTTCTACTGGCGTCTGGCCAACTTTAGACTTTTCCGATCTGCCAGGTTGTTTGGGGTCAGTAGGTCAAAATATTGAAGATGGGGAATAAACATAACAGCCAAGCAGCTGGCATTAGTGGCGTGGTCGGGCACCAGGGGCATGTGCCCCACATCACCTGCAGGGTTCCCGGGTCCCCAACGCAGCGATCTCACTGCTACAGCGTAAATGCTTATTGATAGTTTGTAGAGCTACTACAGCAGCCAGCATCCCTTCCCACTGGAGCCAGGGGGATCTTCCCCTAGGCTACTCCTTGGTTCTGATATGTCACACATGACACATAAGGAGGAGCATGTACTGTATCTGGAGTGTGTACATTCAGTTTTGGGGTGGATGGTACTGGAAATGAGGACAGACTCATCTGGGGAGGTGGGTAACCAGACTGATGAAGGAGGGGAGATTACTATTGCTAAGAGGGTGAATTGGGGGGATTTGTGATGGAAAGGTGGAATTGTAGGGGGGGGGGTATTGGGTTTGAGGTGGGGTTGGCGCTGGGGTGGGGTTAGTGATAGGAGGGGGATGGGGGGGGGGTGGAATTTGTGTGAGAAAGAGTTTTTGTGCAGGGAGGGGGGATTTGTACTGTGGAGTGGGGTAGGGAATTGGGAGGGGAGAATCTGTGCTGGGGAGGGTAGTGGAGGGTGAGAGGATTTGTGCTGTGAAGAGGGGATTAGAAGAGAATTTGCGGTGGGGAGGGGAGTGGAGGGTAAGAGGATTTGTGCTGGGGGGGGGGGATTTGTGCTTTGGAGGGGGGATTGGGAGGACAGAACCTGTGCTTGGGAGGGGAGTGGAGGGTGAGAGGATTGGTGCTGGGGGGGGGACTTTTTATGTGGAGGGGGGGATTGGGAGGAGATAATTTGTGCTGGATTTTGGAGAGAAGATCTGTGCTGAGGCAAGGGGTGGTAGGAGAGGATGAGTATTAGGAGAGGGGATTTGCTGAGAGGGAAGTTGAGGGTGAGAGGATTTCTGCTGGGAGAGGAGATTTGTGCTGAGGAGGAGGGACTGGGAGTAGAGGATTTGTGCTGGGGAAGGGGAGTGGAGGGTGAGAGGGTTTGTGTTGTGCTGGATTTTGGGGAGGAGAGACCTAGTGCTGGGGGTTTAAAGAAAAGAAGACATTTGTGCTGGGGGGGGGGGGTAAGACTGGGGGCTTGGGAGAAAAGATTGGGAGGAGAGAATTTATGCTGGGGGAAGTTGAGGGTGAGAGGATTTGTGCCCGGTGGGGGATGTGTGCTGTGGAGAGAGGATTGGGAGGAGAGAATTTGTGCTGGGGAGGGGAGTGGAGGGTGAGAGGAATTGTGCTGAATTTTGGGGAGGAGAAGATCTGTGCTAAGGCAAGGGGTGGTAGGAGAGGATTAGTGCTGGGAAGAGGAGTGGAGGGTGAGAGGGTTTGTGTTAGGCTGGATTTTGGGGAGGAGAGGCTTAGTGCTGGGTGAGCGTGAGGAGGTTGGGGTTAGGAGGGCGGATATGTGCTGTAGAGGGGGGATTAGGAGGAGAGAATTTTTTTTTTTTTTTTTTTTTGGAGAGAATTTGTGTTGTGGGGAAGTTGAGGGTGAAAGGGATTGTGTCAGGAAGGCGGATGTGTGCTGTGGAGGTAGGATTAGGAGGAGAGAATTTGTGTTGGGGGAAGTTGAGGGTAAGGGCATATGGGTTAGGAGGGGGGATATGTGCTGTGGAGGGGGATTAGGAGGAGAGAATTTGTGTTGGGGGGAAGTTGAGGGTGAAAGGGATTGTGTCAGGAAGGCAGATGTGTGCTGTGGAGGGGGGATTAGGAGGAGAGAATTTGTGCTGGGGGAAGTTGAGGGTGAGAGGATTTGTGTCAGGAAGGGGGATGTGTGCTGTGGAGGGGGGATTAGGAGGAGAGAATTTGTGCTGGGGGAAGTTGAGGGTGAGGGGATATGGGTTAGGAGGGGGATATGTGCTGTGGAGGGGGGATTAGGAGGAGAGAATTTGTGTTGGGGGGAAGTTGAGGGTGAGAGGATTTGTGTCAGGAAGGCGGATGTGTGCTGTGGAGGGGGGATTAGGAGGAGAGAATTTCTGTTGGGGGAAGTTGAGGGTGAGGGGATATGGGTTAGGAGGGGGGATATGTGCTGTGGAGGGGGGATTAGGAGGAGATAATTTGTGTTGGGGGGAAGTTGAGGGTGAGAGGATTTGTGTCAGGAAGGTGGATGTGTGCTGTGGAGGGGGGATTAGGAGGAGAGAATTTGTGCTGGGGGAAGTTGAGGGTGAGGAGGTTGGGGTTAAGAGGGGGGAAATGTGCAGTGGAGGGGGGGGATTAGGAGGAGAGAATTTGTGTTGGGGGGGAAGTTGAGGGTGAGAGGATTTGTGTCAGGAAGGCGGATGTGTGCTGTGGAGGGGGAAATGTGAGAAGAGAATTTTTGCTGGGAAGGGGAGTGGAGCGTGAGAGGATTTGTGCTCAGGGCAAGGGGTGGTAGGAAGGATTCAGTGCTAGGAGAAGAGATTTGATTGGGGGGAGAGATTTGTGCTGCAGGGTATTTGGAGGAGGAGAGGACTAGTGTTTGGGGGGTTAAGGGAATGAGGAGATTTGTACTTGGGGGTAAGAATTTGAGAATTTGTGCTGGGGAGAAAGGATTGGGAGGGGTGAATTTGTGGTGGGGGGGAAGCTGAGGATGAGTGAATTTGTGCTGGGGGGGGGGGGGCTTGGGGGGTGGTAAGCGATGTTTAGTACTAGGAGAGGGGAATTGGTTACCCGCTTGTTTGATTACCTGTTTGTTATTATGAAGATTCCCACTCTTTGTGCAGACCTCCAGCTCCTCCCGCCCCCTGTTCTGCTGACAGGATGATATGGTGGTCTGGGTGGGATAGCTGGAGAGGAGACACAGACATGGCTGCATATCACAGTCACCGCTTACCTCCTGCTGTGCGGTCTAGTCACGAGCCGGTCTGCTCTTGTTAGGACATGCCGCCCCAGCTCACCGGGCAAATGCCCATTGTACCTAGGGCTTCCACCTCATCCCTTTAAACCCGAGCAACGGCACAGTGGAAACACCTCTTGCATCTTGCGCAGCTCAATGTAAAAAATTGGCTATCCTTGGTGCTTGGATAAATTAGTCGTCCTGGGCCACCCAATCAAGGTGGCCAAAGACAAGGAACCCAAAGGGAGGCCAGGTGCAGATGGTGGCAGCAAAAAGGGACGTTATGGATGTTGAAGTGCTAAGCGAAGTGGACTTTACGTCAACTTTAAGCCCCTTTTTCTTACTGTTTAGTCTTCACTCATTTGTACATGGCCACTACAAGGAGGGGTTAGGTTATAGAGGAAGATGGCATCACTTATGAGGGACTGAATGTCACCTGAACTCTACCTATCTATTCCCTTAAGCTAACTTCCTAGCATTGCCATAAGAGGGACACGGTGTGGAGGGACAAAGGACTAGAGTAGGCTTCAGCATAACATTTCCAAAATACAATCAAAAGCCAAGTTCACCTCCCGTATTCTTCCCCATCCCAGCCATATGTGTGTGATACAAGTACAGGCAGGGCTGCTGATAGGGGGGGACCACCAGCCCTCTTGTAGGGGGCCCGAGCACACAGGGGGGCCCACACAGAGAGGGGGATTAGTGATGGACAACAATTACAGAAAACTTCCTCCAGCACCTGAATCTGATCTGTCCCTCTCCCTGCTATCAGCTTTTATCTGTTGAGAAAGAGACAGTTGTCTCTCACTAATCCCCCTCCCTTCTGTGGGCCCCCCTCCCAGCACTTATCTCTGCTCAGAAGTTTATTTGTAACGTTGTTTCTCTCTCTCTGTTTCTCTGATCACTGAGCTCCAACTGCCCAGCCTGTATATTTTTCTCATCTCATCTTTTTTATTAAACATCGTTTTTTTTTAGATTTAGCAGGAATTATGTCAGTTATGTTATATTTGTGTCTGATAATAGTGATTTTGTTGTAATGTTAGCTAAATATATCTTTAGCCACTTTACGACCGCTCACTGTGCCTCTACTGCGGCACAGTGGCTCGTTCCCGTCCAGCGACGTAGACCTACATCGCTGGACTCCTTCCCTTGTGGGCGGCGCTCGCGCGCCGCCAGAGGCTCGCTCCCGCTGTATTCAGTCACAGCGGGAGTCGGGCCAGGGGAGGAGCAGCGGCGATCGCCGCTGCTCTTCCCCGATCGTCGGGGAATCGAGTTTGGAGATCCGCCCGCTTGTGTAAACAAAGCGGGCGGATCTCCTAAGTGACAGGCAGTGACAGATTGCAGGGTTCAGCATAGCTGAACATGCGATCTGTCCCTGTGTCACTCAGTCACCTCCCCCCACACACGTTAGTAAGCACCAGGCATACATTAACCCCTCCCTCTCCAATAAAATTAACCCCTTCCCTGCCAGTGTCATTTTTACAGTAACAGTGCATATTTATAGCACTGATTACTATAGAAATGTCACTGGTACCCCCAAAAGTGTCAAAAATGTCAGTCAAGGGTCCAATCTGTCCGCCGCAATGTCGGAGTCGTGCAAAAAAAATCGCAGATCGCCGCCATTACGCGTAAAAAAAAACCCACCAAAAACGACAGAAATCTTTCCCTTAGTTCGTAAACGCAATAACTTTTGCGCAAACCAATCAAAATACGCGTATTGTGATTTTTTTTACCAAACATAGGTAGCAGAAAACAAATTGGCCAAAAATTTTAAAATAATTAGATTTTTACATTTTTTTGGGGGGGAATTTCATATAAAAAAAATGTGAAAAATATTGTTATTTTTTCAAAATTGACGCTCTTTTTTTGTTTATAGCGCAAAAACTAAAAATCGTACAGGTGATCAAATACCACCAAAATAAAGCTCTGTTTGTGGGGAAAAAGGGACTTAAATTTATTTTGGGTACAGCGTTGCACGACCGCGCAATTGTCAGTTAAAGTCGCACAGTGCCGAATCGCAAAAAGTGGCCCAGACGTAAGACAGCAAAATCCTCCGGTGGTAAAGTGGTTAATATTTTCAGGCAGGTCTGTACGGGGCTCCGCGATTTCCAACAGCAGCCCTGAGTACAGGTGCCCTTTAAATACAAGCTGCCCTTTCGGACTCCTTTGACAGTCATATTCCATTACAACCCAAACATTATCATAATGGCAGATGAGACGCTTTGTATTCCTTCAGCAGAAATAATGATCTTCTAAGGGACTCTTTATGTTACCTGTCCGAGCCATGAGTGGGCCGACAAACCCTCTTAAAACACGCAGGGTTTGGCCTATTCTTATCTCGCTCTTGTTTAGCCTTTTACTTATAATTTCGTACAATAGACCTAAAAAAATAAATATGTGACGCTTTCGCACCAGGTGGCTCCGGCAGCTGCGGTTTAAATGAGGTTAAAAGTGAATACATTCTCTCTTCTCCTCTTCGTCTTTCTTTCAACAACAGCCCCGGCTTATGGGGGAGGGTCCCGTGTGAAAGGGGTTATTGGTTATAAATGTTGCGTAAATTTTTCTGCTGATGGGGAGAGAGGCCTCAGCTGATGGCTTTGTTAACAGACTCATTGCTGGTTCCTTGATTGAAAGACAGAGGTGTAATGAGGCAGGTAACAGGTGTGGGTGGAGAAGAATACAAATATTCCCAGCCCAGGTTCAGATTCCAGGCGGGTGACTGCGACTGAGAGCTACACAGCTGAAGAAAAGACTGAATTTATCAAGAACCCCCATCATACCGCCAATGACATACTAAATGAAGAACCGCCTTTATACTGACACTCACCCATGACACGAAGAACCTCCATTGTACCACCAATGACCCACTAAATGAAAAAACACCTTCATACTGACACTCATTGACTACGTGAAGAACCTCCGTTATACCACCAATGACCCACTAAATGAAGAACCGCCTTCAGACTGACACTCATCGACTACGTGAAAAACCACCTTCATACTGACACTCATTGACTACGTGAAGAACCTCCATCATACCACCAATGACCCACTAAATGAAGAACCGCCTTCAGACTGACACTCACCCACTACATGAAGAACCTCCATCATACTACCAATGACCCACTTAATGAAGAACAGCTTTCATACTGACACTCACCCATTACTTGACAAGGCGTCCATTACCCGCTTGGTAATCTTTATTTACACTGGCGTGACGCTGGGACCACAGTACGGAGCGGCATTCAACGGATGTGGATGCACCTGCTGGGAGCTTTGGCTATGTTTTTCTGCCCACACTCTCTGGTGCGAGGCACCCTCGTCCCTGTCCGCCTGCCCTGTGTTCCCTCAGCTCCCGTGGGAGATACCTGGTGCCGTGTCTTACCCCTTATGTCAGCACCCACTCAATCTGTGACATATGAACTAGACATCTACTCCTGATGAAGTGGCATAATAAGTCCACGAAACGCGTCAAGTCAATTGATGTCATGATCTTGTTACACCATTCTACCATTCTTGCCATTTGAGTTTACCATTGCTATGTTTTTATCCAATCAACTACAATACTCTTGCCCAATGTCTATTGATTTTATGAATATTGGATTAGAGGACCATTGTATTCAATTTTGTTATACCTTGAAGATATTTTGTTGTATCCTACTATGTACTTTTATGACAATGCTTATCATCTGCTGTCTTCAATAAATGTATAATTTTTATCCTGATAGCCTGGCCATGTCTTTCATCTAAAGTCCCGACCCTTCTCTTTATATTCGACCCATTACTTGAAGAACCTCCTTTATATCACCAATGACCCGCTAAATAAAGAACTGCATTTATTATGACACTCACCCACTAGATGAAGAACCTCTACCATACCACCAATGACCCACTAAATGAAGAACCACCTTCTTACTGACACTCACCCACTACATGAAGAACCTCCATCATACTACCAATGACCCACTTAATGAAGAACCGCCTTCATACTTACACTCTTTTCAACATCAGAATCGCTTAGTTTAAAGTTATACAACATGACTGTTTTTCTTTTCCCAGTAGAAAGTGAAGGCTATTAGAAATCTACTCTAGTTACAAGACGTTTACTTTGGTACAAAATAAGCCTGTTTAAACCTAAATGTACAAGTTGTTCTTAAATACTGTGAACTTTGTTGTTCCATGTTTGCTTTTCAATAAACTTTACGGAAAAAAATACTTACACTCACCCATTACTTGAAGAACCTCCATCATATCACCAATGACCCACTAAATAAAGAATTGCATTCATTATGACACTCACCCACTAGATGAAGAACCTCCATGATACCACAAATGACCCACTAAATGAAGAACCGCCTTCATATTGACACTCACCCCCACTACATAAAGAACCACCATTATACCACCAATGACCCACTAAATGAAGAACCGCCTTCATACTGACACTCACCCACTACATGAAGAACCTCCATCATACCACCAATGACCCAATAAATAACGGTCTTCAGATTGACTCACCCACTACATAAAGAACCTCCATCATACCACCAATGACCCACTAATTAAAGAACCGCCTTCATGCTGACACTAGCCCACTACATGAAAAACAACCATCAGAAATGACCCAATGAATAAAGAACCACCTACTTACTGACACTCACCCACCACATGAAGAACCTCCATCATACCACCAATGACCTAATTAATCAAGAACCGCCTTCATACTGGCACTCACCCACTACATGAAGAAACTCCATTATACCCCCAATGACCCACTAAATGAAGAACCGCCTTCATACTGACACTCACCCCCACTACATAAAGAACCTCCATTATACCACCAATGACCCACTAAATGAAGAACTGCTTTCATACTGACACTCACCCACTACACGAAGAACCTCCATCATATCATCAATGACCCACTAAATGAAGAATCGCCTTTATACTGACACTCACCCACTACATGAAGATCCTCAATCATACCACCAATGACCCACTTAATAAAGAACTGCCTTTTTACTGACACTCACCCATTACATGAAGAACCTCCATCATACCACCAATGACCCACTACATAAAGAACCAGCTTCAGACTGGCACTCAGCCACTAAATAAAGAACCTCCATCATACCACTAATGACCCACTAAATAAAGAACCTCCTTCATGCTGACACTTATCCACTACATGAAGAACCTCCATGATACTACCAATAACCCACTAAATAAAGAACCACCTACTTACTCACACTCACCCATCACATGAAGAAACTCCATCATGCCACCAGTGACCCACTAAATTAAGAGCTACCTTCATACTGACACTTACCCACCACATGAAGAACCTCCATCATACCAACAATAACCTACTAAATAAGGAACCACCTTCGTAATAACACTCACCCACTACCTGAAGAACCTCCATCATACCATCAATGACTCACTAAATGAAGAACTGCCTTCATACTGAAACTCACCCACTACATGAAGAACCTCTATCATACTACCAATGACCCACTAAATAAAGAACCGCCTTCATCCTGACACTCACCCACTACACGAAGAACCTCCATTATACCACCAATGACGAACCGCCTTTATACTGACACTCTCCCCTTACATAAAGAACCTCCATCATACCACCAGTGACCCACTAAATAAAGAACCACCTTCATACTGACACTCACCCCCACTACATAAAGAACCTCCATTATACCACCAATGACCCACTAAATGAAGAACTGCTTTCATACTGACACTCACCCACTACACGAAGAACCTCCATCATATCATCAATGACCCACTAAATGAAGAATCGCCTTTATACTGACACTCACCCACTACATGAAGATCCTCAATCATACCACCAATGACCCACTTAATAAAGAACTGCCTTTTTACTGACACTCACCCATTACATGAAGAACCTCCATCATACCACCAATGACCCACTACATAAAGAACCAGCTTCAGACTGGCACTCAGCCACTAAATAAAGAACCTCCATCATACCACTAATGACCCACTAAATAAAGAACCTCCTTCATGCTGACACTTATCCACTACATGAAGAACCTCCATGATACTACCAATAACCCACTAAATAAAGAACCACCTACTTACTCACACTCACCCATCACATGAAGAAACTCCATCATGCCACCAGTGACCCACTAAATTAAGAGCTACCTTCATACTGACACTTACCCACCACATGAAGAACCTCCATCATACCAACAATAACCTACTAAATAAGGAACCACCTTCGTAATAACACTCACCCACTACCTGAAGAACCTCCATCATACCATCAATGACTCACTAAATGAAGAACTGCCTTCATACTGAAACTCACCCACTACATGAAGAACCTCTATCATACTACCAATGACCCACTAAATAAAGAACCGCCTTCATCCTGACACTCACCCACTACACGAAGAACCTCCATTATACCACCAATGACGAACCGCCTTTATACTGACACTCTCCCCTTACATAAAGAACCTCCATCATACCACCAGTGACCCACTAAATAAAGAACCACCTTCAGACTGACACTCACGCACTACATGAAGAACCTCCATCCTACCATCAATGACCCACTATATAAAGAACCGCCTTCAGACTGACACTCACCCACTACATGAGGAATCACCATCATACCACCAATGACCCACTAAATAAAGACCTGCCTTTAGACGGACATTCACCCACTACATGAAGAACCTCCACCCTACCACCACTGGCTCACTATATACTGAACCCCCCTTCATATTGTCACTGACTCACTACATGAAAAACCACTTTCATAGTTACTGACCCTCTACGATGTTTTTAGACAAAGATGCACCATTATACTGTCACTTACTACAACATTCCTATATAAAGCACTAACTTCATGATATCACCAATCTATTACAATGTACTCATATGGAGAGACACGTTCATACTGTCAGTGACCCACTACATTGTATGTTCAAGAACTGCCTTTTTATCATCCGTTACAGTGCACTATTAGGGGAACATACCATTAATGACCCCCTACAATGTACCTATACAACCGTTGGTCTCCAAGGGGGTCGTTAATATAAGGGGACTAATGGGGTGGGTCTCTAAGGGGGAGGTGCTAATATAAAGGGACTCTAATATAATGGGGGTCTGTAAGGGGGGTGCTGATACAAGGTGAATCTGATATAATGGTGGTTTCTAAGGGGGGTGCTGACTGCTAATCTAATGATTGGTCAGCAATCAGCATCCCCATTAGGGATCCCCATCAGCTCAGAGTCCCCTTATATCAGTGACCCCCCCCCCCCCCCCCCCAGCCCTATAGAGACCTCCATTAGAGAGAGAACCTTCTTAAAGTGCCCCATTCTATTGTATTGGCTATGCCTTACCGCCATTGAGGGGCAGTCATCGGAGCCGCTGTGGGAGTGGGAAACGGCTGGAGTTTAGGGAGGGAACCAGCCAGAGTTAGGGGGTGGAGCTGCCTTGGAGGTAAGAAAATCCCAAAATCCCACCGCAACAAAAGTGTCATTGGTTGCTAGGACACCGGCAATACTAGCAACCAATGGGGGGGGGGGGGGAGACGGCAGAGGGAAAGAGTGCACAGCAGAGGAAGCCACAGCCAGCAGGAATAATCACTTAAAGCGCAACTCCACTTTTGTTGAGAAAAAACATTCCCCTCTGGGGGATCTCTGTACATTACAAGGATTGTAACAAACTTTGTTGCAGATTCCTATATTTTGTTATTCTCAAGAAATCATTGTTTGTTCCTCTGTGCTGAGTGGGTCTAATGGGAGTGGTTTCATAATTATCTATCAGCTGTGGCAGCTGCAGGGCTCTAATGAGGAAACCTGCTGGGTCTGCATCCCTTTAGACGTGTTCCTATTGGGAGGATCTCACCAAAAATGACATTTGTGTTGCAGGGGATGACAGAAATCTGACTTGTATCTGGGAAAATTGGTGAGCCAATCACACAAGCAGGAAAATATGTTTCTGGGGGTGTGGTCAGTATACATTCTGTTTACAGAACAGCTCCAGGCGGCCATATTGCATTGCATTTTCAGAAAATTACAACAGCTGCAGATTGAAAAGGAAAGGTCATTTTTAATAACATTCAATTACAATCTGATTTGTGTTGCAATTGTATACGCCATATTGTTTTTTCTTTATTTGCTATTGTTTTCCCCCACAAAAGTGGAGATACTCTTTCAGTGGTTAGGCAACAAACAAGTACAAAATGCAATTAGCAATGTGATTGAAGGTAGATTTTAAGGAAAAAAACATATTTCCTATTTTATTTTCGATATAGTAATTAAGTAGCTCAGGGACAGGACTCAGGAGGACAAGAAATTAGAATGGGCGGCACACACACATGAAATTGACTGTCACAGTGATACTGTGAACCTGTGGCATGTATGTGAGCCGCTCCGGCTGCTAGGAACTATAGTCCTGTGCCTGCTGCTGTGAGTGCTGTTTGGGTAGGAACCCACCCACGCTCCAGACAATGGCAGATAAGAGCTGAATATCCTGGGAGCCGCACATCAGAACAAGACCTGCTGTGGCAGTATTAGCCCAGCCACGATCCCAACGCGTTTCACTCCACCCACTGGATGACCCATGAGCAAGCTCCAGTGGGTGGAGTGAAACGCATTGACAGCATGGCCTGGCGAGGGTCCAGGCTGAGACTGCCACTTGTCTAAATACAGCAGGTCTTGTTCTGATGTGTGACTCCCGGGATCTTCAGCTCTTATCTCTCACAGTGACACTGACAGCAATGTGCAGCACAGATGATGACACCTCACCGACACGACACAACACGTCAACTCCTGAGTCACAGTGACAATCTCTCTCCATGCCAGGTGGTTCCTTCAGTCCACTCCAGTCTAAACAGCACTGACAGTCCCGCTCCCTGCTTGCCTAGCTCCCGTCCTGCATGCTCGGCCCCCTTGCACCATGACATCACACGACACACGCACAGGCACCACCTCCACCAGGCACGCCCTCTGCTGGCACTGCCCATACACACCGTAGACCAGATGGTCTTGGCTGGCTCCGGACCAGAACTGGGCATGCCGAGCGTCACAGTCATATTTTCTAGTTTTAAGCAGGTAAAGGTTTATTGAGATGTCCCAAAGTATTGTAATCTTGAGGTCTATGGACCTCAAGTCACATCCAAGTCAGACCAAAGTAGTGCAGAGACTACTTTGAAGTCGCTGAGACTTGAAGTCGCATAGATATGAACAGTACTCATTGGAAATCATGGGGTATGACTTGTCATGCCAATTTGCAAGCCCAAGTCGCAGGACAGGTCGCACAAGTGTAAAAGGGGCCTTCAGCGCCCTTTAGAGTCATATCTAGGGCCGTGCACAACTGGGACACTAGGGACACCATACCAAAGCAGGTAGACAAGCATTAAACATTTGGAAAGCAGGGGCATACAAATTTCAACCATAGCATTACCAGCTAAATTAAACATATCCATTTTCACAGCTGTATTTTTATCTGCCAACCTTTTCCTGTCATTGGCATTTGCTAGCAGGAGAAAAGTGACGTTTTTTACTGGCTGCAACGTTTACACTCCTGTTCACCTGAGAGCGTGCTGTGAGACGAAACTAGTTGGGTGAGGCCATGAACGTGTGACGTCTTTCATGCACACCAATGCTGGCTGTCGGCGAGGCTCCATGCAGTTCGAAAGCTTGTGGTGTTTTTTACAATAAACATGTACTAGCAGTATTCCCGCTATGTGGGGCCTATGTTCCTTTTCCTCTATGGCGGCTGTCTGAGTTGGATCCGAAGTTGTGGCGTTGGTAATGAGGAATATCATGTGTTGAAACCCAGTGGACCATACTGATTCCATTTAAAGACATCTGGAGGGGTCTATTATTTCTCATGTGTGTTTGATCCCTGTAATTGGGGATCACAACCATCTGGTAAGAGGCTTGATTACAGTGGAGGACACGTGTGTATGGTGGAATTCCTTAACAATTCACGTGGTTTGCCAGCCCGGTGGGATATATCATTATCTCGAGAAGAATTAGATACACCTTCATTCCACTATATGTTTTCATTGCTATTGGCACATGGACCTATTTTCATATTGAACTTTATAGACTATTCCATTCACTGTTTGATTGTACATTGATACATTTTCAGTATTTCATTTCTTGCATAGAAAATTGGAAGTGCACTATTATTTATGCATATATATGCCAGTAAAAATACTGATGGTTGACTACACTGGTGGGGGCAACTACACTATATTACCAAAAGTATTGGAACGCCTGCCTTTAAATGCCCATAACCTATATTGGCATCCCAGTCTAAAGCCCCGTACACACGATCAGATTATCGAACGATCTGTTGTCCATTATTTGTGGAATGCTAATCTGATGCGGAAAGTGAAGAGGTTATTTTCATACGAATTTTCCCGTACGACAGAATTCTACTTTAGAAGTGATGTCATGTGTTGGATTGCTTTGTATGTGGTCTTTCTCTCTGAGCATGCCTAGTCTTGCTCTTATGATTTTTTTCTGTCGAAATCTGTACTAATGAGACGAAAATCGGACGTTGTATTACGGACGACAAAAATTTTATAGCCTGCACATCAGGATTTTGTCAGCCGAAAAGTCGGAGTTGGCTGTCGAAAGCACCATACTAACAATCCGAAAATCGGCAGATCGGTTGTTGGACGAATTGTCCCTTCAGATTTTCTTATCGTGTGTACGGGGCTTTAGTCCGTAGGGTTCAATATTGAGTTGGCCCACCCTTTGCAGCTTCAACTCTTCTGGGAAGGCTGTCCACAAGGTTTAGGAGTGTGTCTATGGGAATGTTTGACCATTCTTCCAGAACTAATCTCTCAATAAGTTACCTACATCATCCATTGATTAAAGGCACCTTCATCCCAGTAAAATGTAATTTTTTGAAGGAATAATGAAAGAGGGATTTTATTGGTGCCACAACACATAGATTATTATAAAAACATTTTTATTTAGATTCAAATTTCAAAAAGATTCAAAAAGAATCAAAGATTCAAAAAGACACGGGGCATACAGTTGCTACCCAAATCTGACATTTCATAAAATAATTTTTATAAAGAATAACCTATGTGTTTTGGCACCATTAAATCCCTCTTTCATTATTCCTTATTCAACATTATTCAAGAAGCACATTTGTGAGGTTAGGCATTGATGTTGAAGAGAAGGCCTGGCTCGAAATCTGCGCTCTAATTCATACAAAAGGTGTACTATCGGGTTGAGGTCAGGACTCTGTGCAGGTCAGTCAAGTTCCTCCACCCCAAACTCGGTCATCTATATCTTTATGGACCTTGGGTTGTGCACTGGTCCAAATCATTTGGCGGAGGGGGGACTATGGTGAGGAGTTGTTTCTCAGGGGTTGGGCTTTGCCCCTTAGTTCCAGCGAAGGGAACTCTTAAGGCGTCAGCATACCAAGACATTTTGGACAATTTCATGCTCCCAACTTTGTGGGAACAGTTTGGGGATGGCCTCTTGCTGTTCCAACATGGCTGCGCACCAGTGCACAAAGCAAGGTCCATAAAGACATGGATGAGCGAGTCTGGGATGGAGAAACTTGACTGGCCTCAACCCGATAGAACACCTTTGGGATGAATTACTGAGCAGACGGCGAGTCAGGCTTTCTCTCCAATTTCCTTCTCTCCATCTGTGGGGGTCAGTGCCTGACCCCCACAAATGTGCTTCTGGATAAATGGTCAAACATTCCCATAGACACACTCCTAAACCTTGTGGACAGCCTTCCCAGAAGAGTTGAAGCTGTTATAGCTGCAATGGGTGGGCCAACTCAATATTGAACCCTACGGACTAAGACTGGGAGGCCATTAAAGTTCATGTGTGTGTAAAGGCAGGCGTCCCAATACTTTTAGTAATATGGTGTATATTAAACCTTTATAGAATGTTTTCTTCCAGGAGCTAAAGAGAAATGGCAATTAACATCAACTGATTTCTAGGCCCCCTAATGAGGGACGTTCGATTCAGAGGTGCATCCAAAGTCTTTTCTGATGGTAGCGGTCTGTCCACCTGAAAGAGAAGTTCAAACCTGAACCGCAGAATAAAATGAAGCCAGACACTACTTCCTAGGGTGACATTAAATCTGGTGCCATAAGGAGGTGCTCAGCAGATAGAATACAGTGCCTTGCGAAAGTATTCGGCCCCCTTGAACTTTGCGACCTTTTGCCACATTTCAGGCTTCAAACATAAAGATATAAAACTGTAATTTTTTGTGAAGAATCAACAACAAGTGGGACACAATCATGAAGTGGAACGAAATGTATTGGATATTTCAAACTTTGTTAACAAATAGAAAACTGAAAAATTGGGCGTGCAAAATTATTCAGCCCCCTTAAGTTAATACTTTGTAGCGCCACCTTTTGCTGCGATTACAGCTGTAAATCGCTTGGGGTATGTCTCTATCAGTTTTGCACATCGAGAGACTGAAATTTTTGCCCATTCCTCCTTGCAAAACAGCTCGAGCTCAGTGAGGTTGGATGGAGAGCGTTTGTGAACAGCAGTTTTCAGTTCTTTCCACAGATTCTCGATTGGATTCAGGTCTGGACTTTGACTTGGCCATTCTAACACCTGGATATGTTTATTTGTGAACCATTCCATTGTAGATTTTGCTTTATGTTTTGGATCATTGTCTTGTTGGAAGACAAATCTCCGTCCCAGTCTCAGGTCTTTTGCAGACTCCATCAGGTTTTCTTCCAGAATGGTCCTGTATTTGGCTCCATCCATCTTCCCATCAATTCTAACCATCTTCTCTGTCCCTGCTGAAGAAAAGCATATTGGACTAGGTGGGACTTTAGATGAGACCCAAGCTGGTGTTGCCCAGCGTCTCCATCCGAGGGACGCCGAGGGATGGAGACGCTGGGCAACACCAGCTTGGGTCTCATCTAAAGTCCCACCTAGTCCAATATGTTTAAAGCAACCAGGGATGGAGACGCCTTGCTTACAGCTTGGTGCCTCATCTAAAGTCCCACCGTGCGATTTTCGTGCGTTTTTGGTGGATGCAGTTTTTTGATTTGACCCTAGTGTTTTCCGTATACAGGGATGGAGACCAATAGCTTGACCTGCTTGTCTCATATAAAGTCCCAAAGGAAATAAGGGATTTCAAAGGCAGTGTGCTTTACAGGCCATGCCCCATATATAAAATCCCTTCCTATCCATATACTGCATCCACCAAGGGGATGGAGGTGTAATGCTTTTCAGCTGGTCTTCTCCAGTTTGCACCATGGTTATATTTTAACCTAATTATTTGAACTTTTTGAGACAATAGCCAGTCGTGCATGGGGATGGGTTGGGGGAGGTTGGGCTGCCTCCCTCTCACCTGTTCCCCATCCACCCATTAGCGGCCATGTGCCTCCAGTGTGAGGACACTAAATTAAGAGTGTAGGACTGCAGATTTAAACAGGGTGCCGTGACGTGGCTCTGCAGCTTTCACATGCGTTTGCAAATGTGTGTCAACTAAACCCCTGTTCTTTGTACCAAGAGACAGGTTTTATTTGGTTGGTGACAGACTGGAAGGTGAGTACATCAAACTGGGGGCTGGCTGACTTTCATGCACCTCTTACAATCCTTCAACCTCATTTTGTGCTGAAGAAAAGCAGGCCCAAACCATGATGCTGCCACCACCATGTTTGACAGTGGGGATGGTGTGTTCAGGGTGATGAGCTGTGTTGCTTTTATGCCAAACATAACGTTTTGCATTGTTGCCAAAAAGTCTGATTTTGGTTTCATCTGACCAGAGCACCTTCTTCCACATGTTTGGTGTCTCCCAGGTGGCTTGTGGCAAACTTTAAACGACACTTTTTATGGATATCTTTAAGAAATGGTTTTCTTCTTGCCACTCTTCCATAAAGGGCAGATTTGTGCAGTATACGACTGATTGTTGTCCTATGGACAGAGTCTCCCACCTCAGCTGTAGATCTCTGCAGTTCATCCAGAGTGATCATGGGCCTCTTGGCTGCATCTCTGATCAGTCTTCTCCTTGTATGAGCTGAAAGTTTAGAGGGACGGCCAGGTCTTCGTAGATTTGCAGTGGTCTGATACTGCTTCCATTTCAATATTATCGCTTGCACAGTGCTCCTTGGGATGTTTAAAGCTTGGGAAATCTTTTTGTATCCAAATCCGGCTTTAAGCTTCTCCACAACAGTATCTCGGACCTGCCTGGTGTGTTCCTTGTTCTTCATGATGCTCCCTGCGCTTGAAACGGACCTCTGAGACTATCACAGTGCAGGTGCATTTATACGGAGACTT
Organism: Pelophylax lessonae; assembly: GCF_965119305.1. Taxonomy (NCBI): domain Eukaryota; kingdom Metazoa; phylum Chordata; class Amphibia; order Anura; family Ranidae; genus Pelophylax; species Pelophylax lessonae. The sequence goes on from NC_138776.1 coordinate 24,187,597, forward strand.
GATTACACACAGGTGGATTCTATTTATCATCATTAGTCATTTAGGTCAACATTGGATCATTCAGAGATCCTCACTGAACTTCTGGAGAGAGTTTGCTGCACCGAAAGTCCTGAATCCAATCGAGAATCTGTGGAAAGAACTGAAAACTGCTGTTCACAAACGCTCTCCATCCAACCTCACTGAGCTCGAGCTGTTTTTCAAGGAGGCATTGGCATCGAATCTCGATGTGCAAAACTGATAGAGACATACCCCAAGCGACTTACAGCTGTAATCGCAGCAAAAGGTGGCGCTACAAAGTATTAACTTAAGGGGGCTGAATAATTTTGCACGCCCAATTTTTCCATTTTTTATTTGTTAACAAAGTTTGAAATATCCAATAAATTTTGTTCCACTTCATGATTGTGTCCCACTTGTTGTTGATTCTTCACAAAAAATTTACAGTTTTATATCTTTATGTTTGAAGCCTGAAATGTGGCAAAAGGTCGCAAAGTTCAAGGGGGCCGAATACTTTCGCAAGGCACTGTAGAATAATACCCCAAATGCTCCATATAAATGCCGTGCGGACGGGTTTCACCATTTAATGAACTCTCCTTAAAAACTTTATTATCTCCAGACACTCTCTGGCTCATGCCATCAACTCATCCCTCCACTTCTAAATACCTTCTCCATCTCTACAAACTCACTCATTGAATTTCACTCCTCCATGATAGGGCATGCCTTCACAATAGGATTATGTTTTCTTTAGGCAGCATAAACACTGAAAGCATAAAATAGAGTGTTCCGAGGCGGAGAAGTGAAATTCTAAAGCTCTGAAGATTCCTGAGAGATAAAAAGCCGAGAGAATCTGAAAGGGCTCTGAGAGCGAACGTCCCCATCTGATGTTTTGATAAGGGGAAGGAGAAGAATCTCAGACACTCAAGGTGGGAGAAGACTTGGAAGCTTGTTATTTCAAGCCTGTGCAGATGAGGCTGTTGGAAAGTAGTGGACAGCCGGCTTCCCATTCATGTGCCAACAAGGCCTGGCTTAGACCGGGGGAGGTGAAAAGGCACAGGTGCAGCGGTACACTAGACCAAACATAGCACTCCAGAGGGGGGCCCAACCACAAAGAGGAATTGCTGACACATCCGTCAAGGTCCCTCTGCAAAGACTTCACAAAGGCCTCCCCGGGAAAAGTTGTGTCCCAGGCCCAGCCACCTGCTGCATGCCTACTGCTCCTCGACATTGACCTCCAAGTCTTCCCTTGTTTTCTTTCACTGGGGGGGGGGGATATCCGATGATCACACGGGAGAGGCCGGCTTTATTTTGGAAATAGTAGAAGATCAAAAGAAAATGTTCATTGTCCACCTGCATGGCCTCCTATGTGGCCTCTTCTATGGCCTGCCATGTGTCTAAGAGGCACTTTCCATGAAGGTCAGTCTCAAGCCAGCTCCAGGCATTTCGCTGTCACCAGACACAAGGATCTGATTGCCGGAGAACGAGAAGAGGGCTCAATAGATACGTGATGTGCTGACCGAACCCTAAGGTGTAGGACAAGAAGAAGGGACATTCTAGAACAGAGGCGTAACTAGAACCTTCAGGGCCCCGGTGCAAGAAACCATGAAGGGCCCCCCTGGCCGTGGCCCTTCCCTTCAAGCCTTCCCACTGATCCTGGGGCCCTTTAGAGTCGGTTCATACTGGGGCGACCTGTGAAGTCGCGTGCACCGCGACTTCGGCGCGACTTGCAGGGACTTCACATAATGGAAGTCTATGCAAGTCGCTCCGAGGTCGTCCCAAAGTAGTACAGGACTCTTTTTCTAAGTCGGAGCGACTTGTGTCGCTCTTATTAGAACGGGTCCTGTACTACTCAATGGACCGCGACCGACCTCGACTTGTCAGGCTGACAAGTCGCCTGACAAGTCGCGGCAGTGTGAATGGGCTCTTACTCTCATTGCGGGACCCTTTCACAAGTTCTGCAGTGGGCCCCCTTCCTGCCATCTTGGGGCCCCCCCACGGTGGTGGAATGCCAGGGCCCGGTTGCAAGTGTGACCTTTGCGATCCTGGAAGTAGTTTTTATTTTTTGGTACTTTAATTGTATTATTTGTTATCTTTTTATTTTATTTTTTTACAATGTGACTGACTATGACTCTGTCCATTCAGAAAAGGAAGGAGCTGGTAAATTACATATTTACCGCTCCCCTTCCTGGTTCTCTATTGTGACACATCCCCTGCAGCAGCCGGAAGGAGAGGGGAGGGAGAACAGTGGGGGGGGGGGGGGACCAGGGGAGCACACACGGACCCAGAGACAGCAGAACACAAGTGAACTGGATAGGAGGAGTGGCGGGGGCAGCATACAGAGGAACCAATCTCCTCCATTTTCCTCTTGCAGCTACAGGAGGAAAAAGGAGGACAGTGAGTTCTCTACATGCTGCCCCCGCCACCCCTCCTATCCAGGTGTACAGGGGAGCCGCACAGGCCCCCTGAAGCATGGGGCCCGGTTGCAATTGCAACCCCTGCAGTTACGCCCCTGTTCTAGAATCTACTAAAATAACAAGAACTACAACCGACTATCTACATAAGGATAGCCACACACAAAAAAAAAATAATTCTCCCTTGTAGCCTATTGGTTCGTCATGGGCGGCATGTAAAGTAGATGTAACCCCGAAATGAATTACATTTCCAGGTCCATTTATAAATGGCGGTGTGGTATTACAGCAGCCATGTGACTGCACAAAGCAACAACCCACATTTATAAAGCACGAGGCTTCGCTTAGCCTGATGGACGTGGACCCAGTCATGTGACCAAGCTGTCCTCCAATCATGGGGTACTCTCTGCAGTGGTTTGCGCTCCAACCGCCTCCCCCCGGTAGTTAACAGTAGCATTGTCAGCCTGCAGGCCTTCATTTATCAGGTTTGTCCGTTAGGCAGCTCGAAGAAGTTCACAAAGCCGGCTGACAACACAACTGGTAATTGCAGGTCAGGGGCTTAGTGTTGTCAGTCTGCAACAGAAAATGCTGTTACTGGCAGGATCACCAGGTAGGACAATTTACAACAGATTCACATAAAACATTATTTGCGTAACCACTTTAGTACTGCACTATAGCCAAAAGACTGCTACAGCACGGCACTATCGTTCTGGAAAGGCGTCCATAGACGTCCGCCCAGAACCTTGCCCACTGCGCCACACATCAGGCCGGCTCTGTGTCCGCTGTGTCCTTCAGACACAGCTGATCACAAATCGGGGTGAAGGAGATAATTACTGCGCCCCTTTATCAACTCTGTCCAATCACAGCTGATCTCGTGTAAACAGACTTATGGGTTATCCGTAGTCACTCACTATGTCTGTGTGAGGAAAGGAGTGCCGATAACCAGCAAGGCTGTCAGCACCCTTTTAACACTGATAATCAGGACACTGATCATCAGTGCCCCCATTATCAGTGCAGCCCCATCAGTGCCACCTCATCAGTGCCCATCAGTGCAGCCTCATGAGTACTCATCAGTGCAGCCTCATGAGTATTCATCAGTTCAGCCTCATGAGTACTCATCAGTGAAGCCTTATCAGTGCCCATCAGTGCAGCCTCATGAGTACTCATCAGTGCAGCCTCATGAGTATTCATCAGTTCAGCCTCATGAGTACTCATCAGTGAAGCCTTATCAGTGCCCATCAGTGCAGCCTCATGAGTACTCATCAGTGCAGCCTCATGAGTATTCATCAGTTCAGCATCATGAGTACTCATCAGTGAAGCCTTATCAGTGCCCATCAGTGCAGCCTCATGAGTACTCATCAGTGCAGCCTCATGAGTATTCATCAGTTCAGCCTCATGAGTACTCATCAGTGAAGCCTTATCAGTGCCCATCAGTGCAGCCTCATGAGTACTCATCAGTGAAGCCTTATCAGTTCCTGTCAGTGCAATATTATCAGTGCCCATCAGTGCAACCTTATCAGCGCCCAACAGTGCAGCCTCATCAGTGCCCATCAGTGCAGCCTCATCAGTGCCCATCATTCCAGCCTCATCAGTGCCGCCTCAATAGTGCCCATCACTGCAGCCTCAATACCAATCAGCATATCTCCCAACTTTCTGAAATGGGAATGAGGGGCACCTATTAGAAAATGTATGTAGGCATAGGAGGACACACCCCCTGCCAGGCCCTCCCTTAAAGACAAGTGTACAAAAAAAAAGATTGGTTAAACCCACAAGTGCTTTTTTTACCACTACCATTCATTTATATTGACTTTTGGAATTTACAGATGCGGCAATTTACAAATTGAATGAAAGCACTGCAAAACACTTTTTGATAGATAAGTAGTGCATTTTAACTTTCTCCCATCCGCGCTACAGCCTATATACGGCTGCAGCGCGGACTCAAATTTTCGGGAGGCCGTTTTTAAACGGCCTCCAGTGACACGCCCCCCGCGCGCTCCCGCGAGCGTGCATCGGGGAGAATCTGTGTCGCCCGTGTCCCTTGGACACGGCCGATCACAGATCGTGGTGAATGGCCAATCACAGCGGCCATTCACCACGTGATCAAGCCATCCAATGAGAGATGATCTCATATGTAAACATATGAGATCATCTCTCATCGCCAGCGCTCCTTCCTCACACGGAGCCTGCAGTGTGAGGAAGGAGGGGGAGCCGACAGCCGCTGGGGACACAGAGAAATGTAATCAGGGCACTGATCACCAGTGCCCTGATTACTAAAGGTAAAAAAACCACACACATTGCCCCCCCATCAGTGCCCACAGTGCCCGCCATCAATGCCCACAATCAGTGCCCATAGTGCTGCCAGTCAGTGCCCATCAGTGCCTGCTCATCTAGGCACTGATGAGCACTGACTGGCAGCACTATGGGCACTGAGTGTGGGCACTGATGGTGCTGCCCATCAGTGCTCATCAGTGCCGCCCATCAGTGCTCATCAGTGCCACCCGTCAGTGCCATCCGCCAGTGCCCATCAGTGCCGCCTATCAGTGCCCATCAGTGCCGCCTCTCAGTGCCCAGCAGTGCCACCTCTCAGTGCCCAGCAGTGCCGCCTATCAGTGCCGCCTATCAATGCCGCCTATCAGTGCTCATCAGTGCGGCATATTAGTACCTCCTCATCAGTGCCCATAAGTGCCACCTCATCAGTGCCCATAAGTGCCACCTCATCAGTGCCCATAAGTGCCACCTCATCAGTGCCCATCAGTGCAGCCTATCAGTGCCCATCAGTGCAGCCTCATCAGCGCACATCAGTGAAGGAGAAAAATTTATTTTCAAAATTTACTCGCAGAAAATAAATTCAAAATTTTCTGTCTTTTTTCTTTTTTTTTGTAAAAAATAAAAAACCCTGAGGTGATTAAATACCACCAAAATAAAGCTCTGTTTGTGTGAGAAAAATGATAAAAATTTCATATGGGTACAGTGTAGCATGACCGCGCAATTGTCATTCAAAGTGTGCGAGCGCTGAAAGCTGAAAATTGGCCTGGATGGGAAGGGGGTTTAAGTGCACAGTAGGCAAGTGGTTAAATACAACTATATAGATCAGACCAAAATTAGGGACAAATGAGGAGGAAAGAGGGACTGAGGTTCTTTCCCCTGATTCAGGGACAGTCCCTCAAAATAAGGGACAGTTGGGAGCTATGCATTAACGCAGCCTGTCAGTGCCCATCAGTGCAGCCTATCAGTGCCCATCAGTGCAGCCTTATTAGTGCCCATCAGTGCAGCCTATCAGTGCCCATCAGTGCAGCCTCAGTACCAATCAGCATATCTCCCAACTTTCTGAAATGGGAATGAGGGACACCTATTAGAAAATGTATGTAGGCATAGGACACACCCCCTGCCAGCCCCCCCCCCCCTAAAAGAGAATTGTACAACAAAAAAAATAAAGATTGGTTAAACCAACAAGTGCTTTTTTTTTTTACCACTACTATTACTTTATATTAGCTTTTGGAATTTACAGATGCAGCAATTTAGAAACTGGATGAAAGTTTTAGCACTGGGAAACACTTTTTGATAGGTAAGTAGTGCATTGTATATACAACTATATAGATCAGACCACAATTAGGGACAAATGAGGAGGAAAAAGGGACAGAGGGACTTTGCCCTGAATGAGGGACAGTTGGGAGCTATGCATCAATGCAGCCTATCAGTGGCCATCAGTGCAGCCTTATCAGTGCCCATCAGTGCAGCCTTATCAGTGCCCATAAGTGCAGCCTTATCAGTGCCCATCAGTGCAGCCTCTTCTGTACCCGTCAGCATATCTCCCAACATTCTGAAATCGGAATGAGAGACACCTATTAGAAAATGTATGTAGGCATAGGACACACCCACTGCCAGTGCAGCCTATCAGTGCCCATCAGTGCAGCCTTATCAGTGCCCATCAGTGCAGCCTTATCAGTGCCCATCAGTGCATCCTTTTCAGTACCAATCAGCATATCTCCCAACTTTCTGAAATGGGAATGAGGGGCACCTATTAGAAAATGTATGTAGGCATAGGACACACCCACTGCCAGTGCAGCCTATCTGTGCCCATCAGTGCAGCCTTATCAGTGCCCATCAGTGCAGCCTTATCAGTGCCCATCAGTGCAGCCTTATTAGTGCCCATCAGTGCAGCCTTTTCAGTACCAATCAGCATATCTCCCAACTTTCTGAAATGGGAATGAGAGACACCTATTAGAAAATGCATGTAGGCATAGGACACACCCAATGCCAGTACAGCCTATCAGTGCCCATCAGTGCAGCCTTATCAGTGCCCATCAGTGCAGCCTTATCAGTGCCCATCAGTGCAGCCTTATCAGTGCCCATCAGTGCAGCCTTTTCAGTACCAATCAGCATATCTCCCAACTTTCTGAAATGGGAATGAGGGGCACCTATTAGAAAATGTATGTAGGCATAGGACACACCCACTGCCAGTGCAGCCTATCAGTGCCCATCAGTGCAGCCTTATCAGTGCCCATCAGTGCAGCCTTATCAGTGCCCATCAGTGCAGCCTTATTAGTGCCCATCAGTGCAGCCTTTTCAGTACCAATCAGCATATCTCCCAACTTTCTGAAATGGGAATGAGGGGCACCTATTAGAAAATGTATGTAGGAATAGGACACACCCACTGCCAGTGCAGCCTATCAGTGCCCATCAGTGCAGCCTTATCAGTGCCCATCAGTGCAGCCTTATCAGTGCCCATCAGTGCAGCCTTATTAGTGCCCATCAGTGCAGCCTTTTCAGTACCAATCAGCATATCTCCCAACTTTCTGAAATGGGAATGAGAGACACCTATTAGAAAATGCATGTAGGCATAGGACACACCCAGTGCCAGTGCAGCCTATCAGTGCCCATCAGTGCAGCGTTATCAGTGCCCAGCAGTGCAGCCTTATCAGTGCCCATCAGTGCAGCCTTATTAGCACACATCAGTGAAAAAGAAAAATTACTTTTTTTGGAAAATTTTATAACTAAAGCTAAGAAAAACATTTTGTTTTTTAAATTTACAGTCTTTTTTGTTTATTTAGCAAAAAAAAAAAAAAAAAAAAAAACAGCGGTGATTAAATACCACCAAAAGAAAGCAATGTCTGCCTCAAATAAATGATAAAAAATGTCATATGGGTAAAGAGTTGCATAACCGCGCAATTGTCATTGAAAGTGTGACAGCGCTGAAAGCTGAAAATTGGCCTGGGCAGGAAGGGGGTGAAAGTGCGCGGTATTGAAAACCAAGTAGGGTGAGACATGATGCCAACCATCCCGAAAAATAGATTCAGCTTGACCTTCACTTGAAGAAATAGTGATATTGATAGATGATGGGGGGTTCATTTTTTTTTTATCAGCATTTTTGCTTCCAGGGCGTTTTTACACAGAAAGTGATTTCATTCTAGCATATTGTACAGCCCATATCCCTGCTCCAGGATAGATCTCCCTCATCTGATAGATGAGCAGCTCCCTGGACAAGGGGGAATACACAGAAAAAACCTTCCCATCAGAGCTTCCTTTTCTCTGAAGCTCCTGTATGCAAACCAGCCTGGTCAGGGCTGCATCTACCCTTGTGGCTATCCTCTGCACCAGCAGCATTAGTGATGTGCTAAAGTCTGATCAACTATGGATGGCAGCAGATAAAAGGTGGCACAAGGCTGCCCCCTGCTGACGTTGGTTATTTCTGCAGCACACTACAGGGAAGAAGAAGACTGGCTTTGTGAAGGTTGGAGGTGTGAGGTCACCATTGAAATACAACTATCAGCAAAAGACTACACATGATTATCATTGCATAAAGCCATGATTTTATTAAAGGCTGTATAATAGGCGTAACAAAAAAAAGGCTTGAGACTCACCAGCATATACATAAATAGATATATCCAGAATTTAGATTTTGTTTTTCTGCTGTGATACCCTGAAAGCCCCACCAATCGGCACATTATAAATTACCGAGGAGTTCAATTATCTTATATCACGCTGATTTAACCACTTTTGGACCGGAAGATTTTCCCCTTTAATGACCAGGCCATATTTTGCGATTCGGCACTGCGTTATTTTAACAGACAATTGCGCGGTCGTGCGGCGCTGTACCCAAATAAAATTGATGTCCTTTTTCCCCCCACAAACAGAGCTTTCTTTTGGTGGTATTTGATCACCTGTGCCATTTTTATTTTTTGCGCTGTAAACAAAAAAAGAGCGACAATTCTGAAAGAAAAAAACCCAATATTTTTCACATTCTGCTATATAACATTCCCGAAAAAAAAAATTTAAAAATCCAAATTTTTTAACATTTTAGGCCAATTTGTTTTCTGCTACATATTTTTGGTAAAAAAAAATCGCAATAAGTGTATTTCGATTGGTTTGCGCAAAAGTTATTGCGTCTACTAACTACAGGAAAGATTTATGTTATTTTTATTGTTTTTTTTTTTTTTACTAGTAATGGCGGCGATCTCCGATTTTTTGCGGGACTGTGACATTACGGCGGACAGATCGGACCCCTAACCGACATTTTTGACACTTTTGGGGGGACCAGTGACATTACTACAGTAATCAGTGCTATAAATATGTACTGTTACTGTAATAATGACACTGGCAGGGAAGGGGTTAATACTGTGGGTGGTCAAGGGGTTAAATGTGAGCCTAGGGGAGCGATTCTAACTGTAAGGGGGCGGGGCTTATGGAATGACCATAGAGACCTGTGATCCTATATAGAAGGATCACAGGCACTCTGTGATCATTCCAGAGAGAAGAACGGTCGGCTGTGCTTACAACAGCTGACGGATCTTCTCTCTCAGCAGGGGGTATCAGGCGGCAATCGGAGCCACCTGCCCCGTGCATTGGAGTCCCAGCTGCCGAGTGGGGGCAGGAGTGCGCTGGCGGCGGCACGCGCTCGCCCCCCAGCTGCTGGCGCGTGACCGACGTAGCACTACGTCGGTTCGCGCGGGAGGGCCGCCCTGCCGCAGTATATATGCGGTGTGCGGTCCGGAACCGGTTAAATGGTGAGGTTGATGGACCCGGACTCTACAAAAGTCCCCAACTATAGTGGAGCCTGGGAAAGGGATCTGCAACGCCCTCTAACTGATAGGCAGCGTTTTACTATACTCCAACTGACGCACACCTCAGCTATCTCATCAAGGGCCAGGGCTGCTGATAGGGGGGGCACCAGTCCTCCTGTTGGGGGCCCGGGCACACAGGGAGGCATTCCTGCAGTTATGGGCTCCCCTTCCACGGCCCAAGTGGCCTGACAGCAGCGCAGGGCCGACAGGCGCTTGCCACCTGCTAAGTTCAGCGGCGGGATGGTCACGGGAATTGGGACTAATGCTTGCCTGGGGCTTGGTCGCTGGGCAGGTGGGGCCCCCTGGGCAACTGCCAGGCAGGCAGGCAGTCCAGAAGGGTTAATTTCAACAGTCCTTGACAGGGCTTTTGTTAGAAATCACGGGGCCCCGTACAGCCTACTTGGGACCCCCCTCCGAATATGTCAGGGGAGGACTGGGCCAGGGGGCAAGGGGGAAATTGCCCCCCGGGCCACTCTGATGCCCTGTAAACAGGCTGCACCGCTTCTGCCACAGACATGCCTAAAGGATTCCGGGTGAAGAGAAGTAAAAAGTCCCCACTGTTGACCAACTGAGTGCGGGAAGAAGACAAGGACAGAGTGCAGACCTCCCCCCCCAGCATGGATGGTGTAAACTGTGTCTGAGCAGAGGCCGGTTCCATGCCCCACTGGAGACTCTCCTCCAGCCCCAACCGAGCTGTTCCAGCTCCCCCAACTGACCCCTGCTGGCAAGCTCAGGAACCCGGATTCGGCCAGTGAGAAGAAAGTATCTGGAGCGGAGGGAAGATAGAGAGTTGTAGGGGGGCCGAGTCGCTACTCCATGGGCCTCTGGTTTGCACTTGCCTCCAGGGCCGAAAGTTGCCTGTCAGCCCCTGGCCAGAGTGGCGTTGGTTTGCCCCGCCCCACCCCACCCCACCCAAAATATCAAGCCCCAGCTGCCACTGGTTATATGTAGTTAAGCATATGGAGGACCTTACGCTTGAACACAGGGGATGTGCCTGGGCGCACCCTAATCACTATGTGCGGTGCCGATTCCCCCTACTGCCCAGGCTTCCCCGCTTTTTGGCTCTCCCGCCCCTGCAATGCTGCTGGTTTCCATCCTCTCCTCTCCCATCGGCTTCTGCTGGGGATGTTTCAGGATGGAGAGTGGGGGGAAGGAGCTAGTAAATATGTAATTTACAGGCCCATTCCTTTTCTACATGAACACAGTAAACACACCCGTTCACTGTGTTCAATAATTACTGAAGGATAATAAATTGTGTTTACTATGCTTCAGTTTGTGAATGAACAGGAAGCCACTAATCACAGAGCACTTCCTATTCATTCTCTGTCCGGTGCAGCTGAGGCTGCAGAGAAAGGGATGTGTGTCTGAGCTTTGGGGCGCACACCCTAATGACATAGACTGCGCACACCTATGGATTTACCACCTATACCTATTGCACATAAGATATGAACCTGCTGGTTCGTCTTCACTTCTCTCCAGCCTATTCTGAATTTATGTCTCAAAACAACTGACTGGACCCTTTATATTCCAGGTGTAAGAACTTATATGTCCATGTATGTATGATACATTGTCTTGTACTAAGCTATATTTGTTACAGCAATTTTTTTAATAAAAACTTTTTGAACAAAAAAAATAATGAGGTAGGAGTCGTGCTTGGCCCATTTCTCAGGTCGGAGGATCTGCTTCATCAGGAATGCAGAGAGAATACAAATATCTTAATGGGTAGAAGTAGACTGGTTCCTCATAGCAGCCGTCTCACCCCATGTACTAAAGACATTATTCTTTTCCAGCTTTGATTTTTTTATTTCTTATTTATTTTATTATTCATTTTATTTTATTTTTTATATTTATTGATAACTTATTGATAGGTTTAATCATATTACAGGTAAATATAACGGTCAATTAAAGACCTAAAGAAGCCGACCTTACAACGTTGCTGACCGCAGACAGTCGGGGTGATGGCATTGTGGTAATTCACAAATAAGAGAAACATTAATGATAAAGGAAACATATTCAGTAATGCAGTGTCAGTATGAGAGACATTACACAACAAATATAGGTTACATTGTTACATAGTTGGTCTGTTTGAAAAAAGACATCCAGTTCAAGCAATGGAATAAGTGGCCAATTCCCAGCGATCGATGGCTCCATCAATATGCAAGGCACTCGCAGCTGGACTCCTGAGGATAGGGTGGGGGGGAGGGTGGATGAGGAATGGGAAAATGAAGAATCCGTTAAAGCAGCGGTTCCCTTCCTGGGGGGGGCAGTTGGGGGCAGGCTTTTGGTGGATGGGTTGGGGGATGGGATATTCACGGAGTCTGTCCTCAGCCCCCTTCACGTTACAACCCCCTTTTACAGCACAGTGCCCCCTTTATTTCAATGTCCACAGTCCCCCTTTACATAATAGTTCCCCCTTTAAATCAGTCCCACAGTTTCTTCAGCCCCTGTTCACATCACAGCCCCCCCCCCCCTTACATTACAGTGCCCCTTTACAGTGCAGTCCCCTTTACATTACAGTGCCCCTTTACACCACAGCCCCCCTTTACACTACAGTGCCCCTTCACATCACAGCCCCCCTTTACATTACATTGCCCCTTTACAGTGTGGTCCCCTTTTTATTACAGTGCCCACTTCACATCAAAGGCCCCCTTTTCATCACAGGCCACCTATACATTTCAGTCCCCCCTTTAAAAATGTCCCACAGTTTCTTCAGTTCCTCTTTACATTACAGTGCAGTCCCCTTTTTATCACAGGCCCCCTATACATTACAGTGCAGTCCCCTTTATATTACCGTGCCCCTTTACAGCACAGCCCCCCTTTACAATACAGTGCCCCTTTACAATACAGTGCCCCTTTACAATACAGTGCCCCTTTACAATACAGTGCCCCTTTAAAGTGCAGTCCCCTTTATATTACAGTGCCCCTTTACATCATAGTCCCCCCCTTTAAAGTCCCACATTTTCTTCAGTTCCCCTTCACATCACAGCCCCCCTTTACTTTACAGTGCAGTCCCCTTTATATTACAGTGCCCCTTCACAACACAGCCCCCCTTTACATTACAGTGCCCCTTTTACAGTGCAGTCCCCTTTATATTACAGTGCCCCTTTACAACACAGCCCCCCTTTAAATTACAGTGCCCCTTTAAAGTGCAGTCCTCTTTATATTAGTCTCCCTTTACATCATCCCCCCCCCCCCTTTAAAGCAGTCCTACCGTTTCTTCAAGTCTCCTTCACATCACAGCCCCCCTTTACATTACAGTGCCCCCTTTACAGTGCAGTCCCCTTTATACTACAGTGCCCCTTCACATCACAGCCCCCCCTTTACGTTACAGTGCCCCTTCACATCACAGCCCCCCCTTTACATTACAGTGCCCCCTTTACAGTGCAGTCCCCTTTATACTACAGTGCCCCTTCACATCACAGCCCCCCCTTTACGTTACAGTGCCCCTGCTGTCTTTCCTCTCTAACATCACAGAGCACACTCCCCCATTCCAGGTTCTGCATCTACTGCACAGGACCCCTACCTATTATCAGTCATTGTGTCCTCTCCGGGCTCATCCATGCTCCCGTCCACACAGTGGACGATGTCTATGATAGCCCTGTGCAGACCACCATTGCCGCTTATCTTCTGCTGTGCGGACCTGTCATCAACAGGCACCAGACTGGCACCGGTCCGCGTCCCTGGGGTTGGGGACCCCCGCCTTAAAGGAGAATTCTACAAAAAAATGATTAGTAAAAGCTGAACTCTATCTTTCCACATACTTTACATAGTTTGTTTGCGCCAAGCTGGCCCAAACAAACTATGTCCCTTACTAACCTGTGAGGCAGCTGGATGTGCGGTATAAACCATATGTAGCTTCAGCTACTTGCAGCATACTGCACAGTGTTCTGGGTGCGAGCCGAGACTTCCTGTCTCATACCTGGAACACAGAAAAGTCTACCGCAGCGGCACTCAGCGTAAGCATTGTATTTTATCATTGAATACAAAGCTTCCTCTGAAAAGTCAGAGAGGCGGGGCTGATGATGTTACAACCTCTGACTCAGCCAATCATAGGAAGCTTTGTATTCATTGATAAAATACATTGCTTGCTCTGAGCGGCTGAGTGCTGCTGCAGTAGACTCTTCTGTGTTCCAGGTATGAGGCAGGGAGTCTCGGCTCGCACCCAGAACACCCTGCGGTGTTCAAAGCTTCCTCTGATTAGCTGAGCTGCGGCTACATACAGCATACCGCACGGGTGTTCTGGGTGCAAGCCGAGACTTCCTGTCTCATACCCGACACACAGAAGAGTCTACCGTAGCGGCAATCAGCGTAAGCATTGTATTTTATCAATGAATACAAAGCTTCCTCAGATTAGCTGAGCCAGACTAATAATGTCACAAGTAGACACTTCTGTGTTCCGGGTATGAGACAGGAAGTATCGGCTTGCACCCAGAACACTGTGCGGTATGCTGTATGTAGCCTCAGCTCAGCTAATCAGCGAAAGCTTAGAACAACGCAGGGTGTTCTGGGTGCGAACTGAGGCTTTCTGTCTCATACCCGGAACACAGAAGAGCCTACTGCAGCGGTGCTCAGCCCCTCAGTGCAAGCAATGTATTTTATCAATGAATACAAAGCTTCATATGACTGGCTGAGTCAGAGAGGTAAGCTGATGATGTCACAACCTCTGACTCAGCCAATCAGAGGAAGCTTTGTATTCATTGATAAAATACATTGTTCGCTCTGAGCGGCTGAGTGCAGTAGACTCTTCTGTGTTCCAGGTATGAGGCACAAGGTCTCGGCTCGCACCCAGGACACCCTGCGGTGTTCAAAGCTTCCTCTGATTAGCTGAGCTGAGCTGTGGCTACATACAGCATACTGCACGGTATTCTGGGTGCAAGCCAAGACTTCCTGTCTCATACTCGGAACACAGAAGAGTCTACCGTAGCGACAATCAGTGAAAGCATTGTATTTTATCACTGAATACAAAGCTTCCTCTGAATGGCTGAGTCAGAGAGGTAGGCTAATGATGTCACAAGTAGACTCTTCTGTGTTCCGGTGTAACGTTAGAAAACCATACCTCGTGAAAATTCCATACCTCGTCACTTCCGGTGCCACTTCCAGTGCACCTACGTCATGGAACAGCTGAGCAGGTTACCATTGCGCATGCTCGAAGCTCCGGAGGGTAGGGAATTCTCACGGGGTAGTGTGTTGTAACGTTACACCGCATTAGCTGTTGCCGCGGTAACATTAAAACATCTCGGCTGCAACATGAAATCATCTCCGCTCCTACCCCTGTCACTTCCCTGATCTCGGCTACTAAATGTAAAAGCGGTGGGTGTATGAAAATATAAATCACGGAGATCTCGGCTCCATGATTAATATTTTCATAGACCCGCCTCCGCTTTTACATTTAGTAGCCGAGATCAGGGAAGTGACAGGGGTAGGAGCAGAGATGATTTCATGTTGCAGCCGAGATGTTTTAATGTTACCGCGGCAACAGCTGATGCGGTGTAAAGTTACAACACACTACCCCTTCAAAATTCCATACCCTCCGGATCTCTGAGCATGCGCAATGGTAACCTGCTCAGCTGTTCCATGACGTAGGTGCGACGTAGGTGCACCGGAAGTGACGAGGGTAGGGAATTTTCACGGGTATGGTTTTTTCACGGAACACCGGGTATGAGACAGGAAGTATCGGCTTGCACCCAGAACACCGTGCGGTATGCTGTATGTAGCCACAGCTCAGCTCAGCTAATCAGAGGAAGTTTTGAACACCGCAAGGTGTTCTGGGTGCGAGCCGAGACTCCCTGCCTCATACACGGAACACAGAAGAGTCTACTGTAGTGGTGCTCAGCCGCTCAGAGCAAGCAATGTATTTTTATCAATAAATACAAAGCTTCCTCTGATTGGCTGAGTCAGAGGTTGTGACATCATCAGCCCGCCTCTCTGACTCAGCCAGTCAGAGGAAGCTTTGTATTCATTGATAAAATACATTGCTTGCTTTGAGAGGCTGAGCGCCACTGCAGTAGGCTCTTCTGTGTTCCGGGTATGAGACAGGAAGTCTCAGTTTGCACCCAGGACACCATACGGGGTTCAAAGCATCCTCTCATTGGCTGAGCTGAGCTGCAGCTACAAATGGCTCACACCCAGAACATCTTGCGGTATGCTGAGACTTCCTGTCTCATACCCGGTGTCCTGTCAGAATAGGGCTACCCATCATAAGATGTAACGGAAGTGAAGTTCTGAGCAAAAATTCCTTAGTGCGCATGTGCCATGCGTTCCAACATGGCCGCTATGCGTTCCAATAGGTTTCCTAATCTGAAGAACACAAAGCAGTGGCGGACATCTTCTTACACCCATGCAAGTCTTTCATTTCACACTTATTTTAGCAGTAAACTCACCTTATATACTGAATCACAGTATGACATTTGCATTATTATTGTATTGCAGTAAAAATAGACAGAAACCTGCAGGCAGAAGGTGGCAACGGCCATCTTGGTACACCCCACCCTGCTCAGCAACAAAGTGATTATACCCTGAAATAGACTATTTCACTCGGTCGCAGGGAAATAGTCTATTTCAGTATATAAGGTGTGTTACCTGCTAAAATAAGTATGACATTGAACATTTGTCTGGGTGTAAGAAGATGTCCGCTGCCGCCTTCCTGTTGTCAGATTACAGTAGGAAACCTATTGAAACACACAGAAGCCATGGGGTCCAGGTACGGCTTCCAAGGTTTTACTGAGGTTGCACTGATGCAGATGAAATGCTTCTATTGTGGTATTAGAAGACATTAAGGAGTTGATTGAAGAATCCAAAGTAAAATAAATTACGCTAAGAATGATTTCTCATATGGGAGAAGTCTATCACCAAAAACAAAAAAAACAGAGGGCTCACAGAGTGGGGTAGAGTTGTAGAGGACAGGTCTTTAAAGCTTTGCCAGTGCCCAATCACCTGAAGGTAAAGGCCTATACCCAGGGTCTGTGATGATCAAGCCTATGTTCTGTACAGTTAAGATAAGGATTTTAGGCAGCAGGAGGTGACCTGGTCATCTTAGGTGGGCAGGGGGAATGGTGCTTCCTCTAGGCTGAATAGTGGATGAATGGGTCTCACTCCATGTACCAGATGCCAGAGCTCAATTCCCCAGCCTTAAGGAAAAAAAAAAAAAGTTACTGCCTCTTTAAAGCAGTTGTAACCCTACAAAAAAAAAAAAAGATCCTGTTCCCTCAAAGCATGTTAAACAGCATAGTGCTGGTGCTGTGTTATTTGTCCCTTTCTATGCTGTAAAATACCTGGTAGATCCTGCCTGTTCCCGAGTCACCCTGTGCATGCTGACCACAGTAATCATGGCTGCTGATCCATCATACCGTGTTCAGTTTACAAGCCTTCATCATACCGCTGTCTTCAGAGTCTCTCCCCTCTTCCCCTCCCTGCTTGTCACTTGCTAGTGTGTGAGATATCTCCTCCCCGCCCCTCCCCTCCGGCCGCTATTACATGTGTCTGTAAAGTTAGTGATTACAATTACTGGCATCCCCTCTGTAATAACAAGATATACTGTGCAGTGTCTTTGTTTTTGTTTAAATCATGCAGATAAATACCTTCTTTCACATCGCCGGTGTGCGGTCACGTGACCTCCCGGCTGACGTCAGAGGCGAATCTCAGCCCCTCCCTCTGTACTCCTCAGATCAGGGAAGGAGAGCAGCGGATGGTCACGTGACCGCACACTGGCGATGTGAAAGAAGGTATTTAGCTGCATAATTAAAACAAAACAAAGACACTGCACAGTATATCTTGTTATTACAGAGGGGCTGCAAGCAGGGCAGCCATCAGGGGGGGACAGCCCATACACATGTAAGGGGCCCAGGCGTTTCGAGGGGCCCGGCCACCCAGGCCCCAACCAAGGAGACGAGTAGTTGCAGCTGCAGCAACTAGCAATTGCTAAAGCATAGTGGCTGCAGAGTAAGCCGATGCAGCTGAAGGGATGTCTCTTTGCTGGATTGCGTTGTCTCTTTGCTGAAAATATGAGGCTGTCTCTTTGCTGGATTGGGATATCTCTTTGCTGAATATATGAAGCAGTCTCTTTACTTGATTGGGATGTCTCTTTGCTGAATATATGAGGCTGTCTCTTTGTTGGATTGGGATATCTCTTTGCTAAATATATGGGGATGTCTCTTTGATGGACTGGATTCATTTTCATTTATTAAGTTTTAAGAGTGTTAAATAGAAGTGGGTGCACTGAAGGACTCGGTGGGATGGCCAGTGGGCGGATTCGGTGGGACGGCCAGAGGGCAGGCCCTGCGGAATGTTGGTGGTCAGGCCGGTTGGGCCCAGGCCTTAAGCTGTGTAAGGGGCCCCAAAATTTCCGATGGCTGCCCTGGCTGCAAGTAATTGTAATCACTAACCTTACAACCACTTTAACCCCTTCACGACCGCACTACTGTATAGCCAAATGACCGCACATTGCCGGGATGGCGTCTTCCCGTGCCCCCCCTGCAGCTCGCATCGGCAGTGATCTGTGATCACTGTGTCCTTTGGACACATCTGATCACAGATCGGGTAAAGAGCCAATCACAGTGGTTCTTTACCATGTGACCAGCTGTGCCCAATCACAGTTCATCACAGTTCATCACAGTGTAAACAGGATTTGATGGCTATTTTCAATCTTCTTCTCACGCTGACAGTGCATGAGGAGAGACGATAACCTGCAAATTCACACAGGGGATATCTACACTGATCATCAGTGCAGCCCCAACAGTGCCCACCAGAGCTGCCTATCAGTGAAGCCCCAACAGTGCCCACCAGAGCTGCCTATCAGTGCAGCCGCAACAGTGCCCACCAGAGCTGCCTATCAGTGCAGCCCCAGCAGTGCCCACCAGAGCTGCCTATCAGTGCAGCCCCAACAGTGCCCACCAGCGCTGCCTATCAGTGCAGCCCCAACAGTGTCCACCAGAGCTGCCTATCAGTGCTGCCCCAACAGTGCCGCCTATCAGTGCAGCCCCAACAATGCCCACCAGAGCTGCCCCAATAGTGCCCACCAGAGCAGCCCCAACAGTGTCGACCAGAGCTGCCTATCAGTGCTGCCCCAACAGTGCCCACCAGAGCTGCCTATCAGTGCAGCCCCAACAGTGCCCACCAGAGCTGCCCCAATAGTGCCCACCAGAGCTGCCTATCAGTGCTGCCCCCACAGTGCCCACCAGAGCTACCTATAAATGCAGCCCCAACAGTGCCCACCAGAGCTGCCTATCAGTGTAGCCCCAACAGTGCCCACCAGAGTTGCCTATCAGTGCTGCCCCAACAGTGCCCATCAGAGCTGCCTATCAGTGCAGCCCCAACAGTGTCCACCAGAGCTGCCTATCAGTGCTGCCCCAACAGTGCCCACCAGAGCTGCCTATCAGTGCAGCTCCAACAGTGCCCACCAGAGCTGCCTATAAGTGCAGCTCCAACAGTGCCCAACAGAGTTGCCTATCAGTGCTGCCCCAACAGTGCCCACCAGAGCTGCCTATCAGTGCAGCCCCAACAGTGCCCACCAGAGCTGCCTATCAGTGCTGCCCCAACAGTGCCCACCAGAGCTGCCTATCAATGCTGCCCAAACAGTGCCCACCAGAGCTGCCTATCAATGCTGCCCAAACAGTGCTCAACAGATTTGCCTATCAGTGCTGCCCCAACAGTGCCCACCAGAGCTGCCTATCAGTGCAGCCCCAACAGTGCCCACCAGAGCTGCCTATCAGTGCTGCCCCAACAGTACCCACCAGAGCTGCCTATCAATGCTGCCCAAACAGTGCCCACCAGAGCTGCCTATCAGTGCAGCCCCAACAGTGCCCACCAGAGCTGCCTATAAGTGCAGCTCCAACAGTGCCCAACAGAGCTGCCTATCAGTGCAGCTTCATCAATGCCGCCTCATCAGTGAAGGAGAAAAATTACTTATTTACATAATTTTATAACAAACTAAGAAAAACTTATTTTTTTATTTTTGTTTTAGCAAAAAAGAAAAAAAAAAAAACCCCAGAGGCAATTAAATATCACAAAAAGAAAGCTCTATCTGTCCAAATAAAAAAAAAAAAAGTTATACGAGTAGTGTTGCATGACTGTCCAATTATTCAAAATGTGACAGCGCTGAAAGCTGAAAATTGGCCTGGGCAGGAAGGGGGTGAAAGTCCCCGGTAGGCCTCCTGCTCACAACCGACGTACAGTTACGGCGGTTTGAGCAGGAGCGGCTGCCTGCCACAGTACATCTGCGGCGGGCGGTCGTAAAGAGTTTAATTTTCATCTGTTCGTCGTTTAATCTTTTAGATTTGCGCAGCACTTTTTCTTTATAATTTATTGAGGTTATATATCTATACACCTGTGTTTGCAGCAATTATTATATGTGCGCCTGTTTTTTTTGTAAAAGTAAAGTGACCGCGGTAATCATGGCAGCCGACTTATATCCGTTCACGTCTTGTGTGATCCTGCTGCCTGTATCTTCCGTAGTTGGTAGAAAGCTGCGACCCCCTCCAGCTGCTCCCTTACTCCACCCATTGCACTCAGCTGGGGGAAGTGACATTGTGCTGCTGGGTCTGACTACGTTTTATTGCCATCCAAACACACGAGCTCGGTGGCAACGGCATTTCCTGCAATCATGAGACACCCATCAGCAGGTCTGCGGATCGCTCAGTAGGCTGTAGTGATCACATAACCTGCAATTTAGAAGTTCAGGAATTAAAAAAAACAAAACAAAAACAACAGCAGACAAAATAAAACGAAAAACAAAAAACGAAGAAAAAAAAAAACAGACCAAAAAAAAACCCCCTGGATTTTTGACAGGTTTAGGGCCCATACAGACGATAAGTAAATCAGAAGTAACATTTTGTCCAACAAACGATCTGACGATTTTCAGATCGTTGGTATAGTGCTTTTGACAACCGATTACGAATTTTCGCACGACAAAAACTGAATGTGCAGGATATAAAATTTTTATCGTTCGTGAACACAATGTCCGATTTTCATTTAAAGCGGAGTTTCGGCCACAAAATCGATTTTGGGCCATCCGTTTGCTTTTGGTCACCTGAAAAAGAAATGGATAGTTACGATTTTTTTTTTTTGTTTACTTACCTTGTTATTGAAGAAAAATATACTCCCCTTTCTTCCACTTCCTCCCTCTGCAGCCGCGGCCCGCGCCGTCACTTCCTCTTTGCATTGATTCCTGGGAGCTGAACGTTATCGCTCCCAGGAATCAATGCGCCTGCACCGGCCCCGACGTCACTTCCGGTGCGGGTGCGTCATTCCCTGCTAAACAGCTTCTGGGCATGCCCAGAAGCTGTGGAGGGATGACGCGCCTGCACCGGAAGTGACGAGTGGGGCCGGTGCAGGCGCATTCTGGGGGAAGAGGACACGGAAAAGGACGCAGAAGAGGACGCGCTGGCTTCAGCTGCCCACACCTGAGATGGCAGCGCTGGAGAAGAAATTTTTAAGGTAAGTATTTCTTCTAAAAGGTAAGTGCGACCCGGGACAGATCAGAGGCTATCCATTGTGGAATGTACTAGCCCTGACTGTCCCGGGGGTATTTTTATTGAAACTTTTTCGTGACCGGAACTCCGCTTTAACCACTTAAGCCCCGGAAGATTTTACCCCCTTCCTGACCAGGGCCTATTTTGCGATTCGGGACTGCGTGAATTTATCGGACAATTGCACGGTCGTGCGATCCTGTACCCAAATGAAATTGACGTCCTTTTTTTTCCCACAAACAGAGCTTTCTTTTGGTGGTATTTGATCCCCTGTGCGATTTTTTGATCATGCGCTATAAACAAAAAAAGAGCGACAATTTTGCAAAAATAACAATATTTTTCACATTTTTTTTTATATGAAATTCCCCCCCCCCCCAAAAAAATGTAAAAATCAAAAATTTTTAACATTTTAGGCCAATTTGTTTTCTGCTACCTATGTTTGGTAAAAAAAAAAAAATTGCAAAAAAAGCGTATTTTGATTGGTTTGCGCAAAAGTTATTGCGTTTACTAACTAAGGGAAAGATTTTTGTCATTTTTATTGTTTTTTTTTTAACGAGTAATGGCGGCGATCTGCGATTTTTTTTGCAGGACTGCGACATTGTGGCGGACAGATCGGACCCTTGACTGACATTTTTGACACTTTTGGGGGTACCAGTGACATTACTACAGTAATCAGTGCTATACATATGCACTGTTACTGTAAAAATGACACTGGGAGGGAAGGGGTTAACTTTATTGGAGGGGGGAGGGGGGGGTTAAGTGTGTCCCTAGGGGCGTGCTTCTAACTGTGATTGGATGTGGCTGTGTGTGTAACAGCAGAGATCAATGGTCCTACATAGCAGGACCGTATGATCTGTGCTTTTACACAGGGGAGAATGACAGGCGGCTTTGTTTACATTAGCCGCCTGCCTTTCTCCCGCTGTATCTGACGATCGCGAGTGACCGGTGGACATCGGGTCCGCTGGTCACACGTGGGGGCTTCTTAGGGAACGAGCGGGGGCGGGAGCGCGCCTCCAGCAGCGCGCGCTCGCCCCCAGGCTAGTGACGTACCTGTACGTCACTTTGCCTGGGAGGGGCTGACCACCGCCGTGTATATATAGTCGGGCGGCGGTCGGCAAATGGTTAATTAGTAGTTTTCATCCGAAAAAAATTGTAAGAGCAAGACTAGGCATGCTCGGAAATGAAAGAACACATACAAAACAATTCAAGGTATGACTTCATTCTGAAGTTAAATTCTTTCGTATGAGAATTTTCATATGAAAGTCACCTCTTCACTTTCCATAGGAGACCAGCATGCAACAAAAAACGCATGAGAATTCGTCCGGTAATCAGATCGTGTGTACGAGGCTTAACACTTCTCTGTGTGCTTAACTACTTGCCTACCAAACTGCTACATGGTGGCAGCTGTGCACAGGATCACGTATATATCTGGGTAGGGGGCATGCATGTATACCACCAGCAGCGTGATTACACACAGCAGAAGCTGATCGGCGGGTGCCAGGTGCTCAATGTCCGCTGGCACCCGCCAATCGTCAGGCAGAGACACAGAACGGCAATCTGCCTATGTAAACAAGACAGACTGCCCTTCTGATGGAGGGATAGAGTTTGTGTCCCCACAAAGCAGGGAATAAAATCCATCTCTTCCTCTAGTAAAAGCACCTCTTACAGTACACAAACACTGGCTAGGCACACAGTTAACCCCCTCCCAGCCAGCGACGGTGCATATTTTTAGTACTAATCACTGTATTAGTGTCACTGGTCCCCAAAAAGTGTCAGAATGTCCGCCGCAATATCACAGTCCTGCTAAAAGGCGCCGATTGCCGCCATTACTAGTAATAAAAAAAAAAAAATAATAATAGATAAATAAAAAAAAGTCCCATAGTTTGTAGACGCTTTAACTTTCAATATACACTTTTTTTTTTTTTACAAAAAACATGTAGCAGAATATATATTGGCCTGAATTTTTGAAAAAAAATTAAGAATTTTTTTTTTCAATTTTCTGGATATGTTTTATAGCAGAAAGTAAAAAAAAAAAAAAATTTCCCACAAAAGGGTTGGTCTTTTGGGTTTATAGTACAAAAAAAAATTAAATAGAAAATGCAGAGGTGATCAAATACCACCCAAAGAAAAAAGGACATAAATAGTGTTTGGGTACAGCACTGCAGGACAGCGCAATTTCCAGTTAAAGTAATGCAGTGCCGCATCTCAAAAACTTGCCTGGTTATGAAAGGGGGGGGGGGGGTAAATCTTCTGTAGGTCAAGTTGTTAAAGCGGTGTTCCAGCCTCCCCCTCCAAAAATTAAAAGTCAGCAGCTACACATACTGTAGCTGCTGACTTTTAATATTAGGACACTTACCTGTCCTGGAGTCTAGCGATGTCGGCACCGCAGCCGGTTTCTATCAGCTGTCGGCCGCCGCCATTGCCAGTAAGGGAACCCGGCAGTGAAGCCTTGCGGCTTCACGAAGGGGTCCCTAATGTGCATAAGCGAAGCACGCTGCGCATTCAGATTGGCTCGGTGGGGGGGGGGAAGGAGGAGGGGGCCAAACTTCATAGGGACAGCGCCGTCCCCCAGAAGTGGGGAAGGGTACCAGTCAAAAACAGGTACCCGTTCCCCCCTGTAAGGTGCCAAGTGTGGCACCAGGGGGGAGGAAGCAAATGAGCGGAAGTTCCACTTTTGGGTGGAACTCCGCTTTAAGATTAGTGAACTTCTCATTACTTTAGCCCTTACTACAGTAAAACCAATAGCGGTGGGAAATCTGAAGAGGTGCCCCATAGTGAAAACCTTAATGTAGCTCCCGATATGTTGGCCTAATCTGGATTACTCACAAAGTGAGTCTTCCTAAATAAGGTCAGACCTCGGCTCTGGAAGGTGCTACTGGCTAACAACTGCAATGAACTTTGGCCTGAAAAGCTCCACAATGCAGAGCCCAAAAGGTGACATTCCAGGCTAGCGCCACGTGTACAGTTTTCAAAGCAAGGCTTTGCAAACGCCAAACCAGATAACTGCTATAGTAAGATCAGCTCAAGCCACAGTGACAGTGAAGAACCTTAACTGAAGTCACGGAGATAAAAAAAAAAAAAACACAGAACAACATCCAACAGAGTCAATCAATCAAAAAAAAAAAAAAAAACACAGCACTTTCTTCAGCAGAGCTAAAGAAAGGGTTGTCCAAGCTCCCAAAACACTAGCAAAAAAAATAAAAGCATACTGGGTAGAGGAGGGGCTTTCACTTTTTCTTTCTGCCAGTGTTCCAAAGCTGTAGATGGCGGTATAACCTAAAATCCTCTTTCTGAATTACCATGACTCTCAAAAGGACAAGAATTACCATGACTCTCAAAAGGACAAGAAAGCAAAGTTTTAGTTGGTCCTGAAAGATTTAGGAAAGCCACTGAAAGTTTACTCAAAAGCCTTGTAAGATCTTTCTCCGCACCTGGCGTCACTAAATGGCGGACCAAGACCGAATGACGGTCCTATTCCACACCACAGCTCCACCACTTAGCGGCCAGGGTGTCCTCTCACAGTTAATAACCTCCTCCCCCCACCACCACATCAGCTTTGATCCTTACAGCAGTTGGTAAGCAGGTGTAGCATGTCTGGACTGGACAACTTTTCGAGTTTAGCAGCCTGTGATTTGTTGCTGGGATGCAGGGCGGGCCTCACAACCAATCACCTGCCTGTTAACAGGAAAGTTGGGCAGTCCCACCCTGTGTCCAGACATGCTGCGCCTTCTGCCTACCAACTGTGGGCTGTGAAAGGGACTTTCATACAAGGGGGGGTTGTAAAGGGGACTGGGATGCATGGAAAAGGGGGCTGTAAAGTGGACTGGAATACAAGAAAGTGGGGCTGTGAAGGGGACTGGGATGCAAGGGGGTCTGTGATACAAGAAAGGGGGAGGGCGTGAAGGAGACTGGGATGCATGAAAAGGGGGGCTGTAAATGGGAATGGGATACAAAGAAAGAGGGGCTGTAAGAAGGACTGGGATACAAAAAAAAAAAGGGGGGGGCCTTGAAGGAGACTGGGATACAAGACAGGTGGGCTGTGAAGGGGACTGGAATGCATTGAAGGGGGGCTTAAAGGAGACTAGTATGCAAAAGAAGGGGGGGGGCTGTGAAGGGGACTGGGATACAAGAAAGGGGGAGGGTGTGAAGGGGATTGGGATGCTTGGAAAGGGGGGCTGTAAAGGGGACTGGGATGCATGGAAAAGGGGGCTGTAAAGGGGACTTGGATACTAGAAAGGGGGGGCTGTAAAGGGGACTGGGAAACAAGAAGGGGGGGCTGGGATGCAAGAAAATTGAAGGGGGGTTTAAAGGAGACTGGGATGCAAAAAAGGGGGATGGTGTGAAGGGGATTGGGATGCATGGAAAGGGGGGCTGTAAAGGGGACTGGGATGCATGGAAAAGGGGGCTGTAAAGGGGACTTGGATACTAGAAAGGGGGGGGCTGTAAAGGGGACTGGGAAACAAGAAGGGGGGGCTGGGATGCAAGAAAATTGAAGGGGGGTTTAAAGGAGACTGGGATGCAAAAAAGGGGGATGGTGTGAAGGGGATTGGGATGCATGGAAAGGGGGGCTCTAAAGGGGATTGGGATGCATGGAAAGGGGGGCTGTAAAGGGGACTGGGATGCATGGAAAAGGGGGTTGTAAAGGGGACTTGGATACAAGAAGGGGGGGGGCTGTAAAGGGGACTGGGAAACAAGAAGGGGGGGGGGCTGGGATGCAAGAAAATTGAAGGGGGGCTTAAAGGAGACTGGGATGCAAAAAATGGGGATGGTGTGAAGGGGATTGGGATGCATGGAAAGGGGGGCTGTAAAGGGGACTTGGATACAAGAAAGGGGGGGGGGGGGCGCTGGGATACAAGAAAATGGGAGGGTGTGAAGGGAACTGGAAAAGGGACTGTAAATGGGATCCAAGAAGGGCTGTAAGGGGGACTGAGATACAAAGGGGGGGGGGGCATGAAGGGGACTGGAATGCATTGAGGGGGGGGGGCTGTAAAGAGGCTGGGATGCAAGAAAGGGGGGCTGTAAAAGGGACTGGAATACAAGAAAAGGAGGGTGTGACGGGGACTGGGATGCATGGAATGAAGGTGGCTGTAAAGGGGACTGGGAAACAAGAAGGGGGGGGCTGGGATGCAAGAAAATTGAAGGGGGGCTTAAAGGAGACTGGGATGCAAAAAAAGGGGGATGGTGTGAAGGGGATTGGGATGCATGGAAAGGGGGGCTGTAAAGGGGACTGGGATGCATGGAAAAGGGGGCTGTAAAGGGGACTTGGATACAAGAAAGGGGGGGCTGTAAAGGGGACTGGGAAACAAGGGGGGCTGGGATGCAAGAAAATTGAAGGGGGGCTTAAAGGAGACTGGGATGCAAAAAAAGGGGGATGGTGTGAAGGGGATTGGGATGCATGGAAAGGGGGGCTGTAAAGGGGACTGGGATGCATGGAAAAGGGGGCTGTAAAGGGGACTTGGATACAAGAAAGGGGGGGCTGTAAAGGGGACTGGGAAACAAGGGGGGCTGGGATGCAAGAAAATTGAAGGGGGGCTTAAAGGAGACTGGGATGCAAAAAATGGGGATGGTGTGAAGGGGATTGGGATGCATGGAAAGGGGGGCTGTAAAGGGGACTGGGATGCATGGAAAAGGGGGCTGTAAAGGGGACTTGGATACAAGAAAGGGGGGGCTGTAAAGGGGACTGGGAAACAAGGGGGGCTGGGATGCAAGAAAATTGAAGGGGGGCTTAAAGGAGACTGGGATGCAAAAAAAGGGGGATGGTGTGAAGGGGATTGGGATGCATGGAAAGGGGGGCTGTAAAGGGGACTGGGATGCATGGAAAAGGGGGCTGTAAAGGGGACTTGGATACAAGAAAGGGGGGGCTGTAAAGGGGACTGGGAAACAAGGGGGGCTGGGATGCAAGAAAATTGAAGGGGGGCTTAAAGGAGACTGGGATGCAAAAAAATGGGGATGGTGTGAAGGGGATTGGGATGCATGGAAAGGGGGGCTGTAAAGGGGACTGGGATGCATGGAAAAGGGGGCTGTAAAGGGGACTTGGATACAAGAAAGGGGGGGGCTGTAAAGGGGACTGGGAAACAAGGGGGGCTGGGATGCAAGAAAATTGAAGGGGGGCTTAAAGGAGACTGGGATGCAAAAAATGGGGATGGTGTGAAGGGGATTGGGATGCATGGAAAGGGGGGCTGTAAAGGGGACTGGGATGCATGGAAAAGGGGGCTGTAAAGGGGACTTGGATACAAGAAAGGGGGGGCTGTAAAGGGGACTGGGAAACAAGGGGGGCTGGGATGCAAGAAAATTGAAGGGGGGCTTAAAGGAGACTGGGATGCAAAAAAAGGGGGATGGTGTGAAGGGGATTGGGATGCATGGAAAGGGGGGCTGTAAAGGGGACTGGGATGCATGGAAAAGGGGGCTGTAAAGGGGACTTGGATACAAGAAAGGGGGGGCTGTAAAGGGGACTGGGAAACAAGGGGGGCTGGGATGCAAGAAAATTGAAGGGGGGCTTAAAGGAGACTGGGATGCAAAAAATGGGGATGGTGTGAAGGGGATTGGGATGCATGGAAAGGGGGGCTGTAAAGGGGACTTGGATACAAGAAAGGGGGGGGGCGCTGGGATACAAGAAAATGGGAGGGTGTGAAGGGAACTGGAACGGGGACTGTAAATGGGATCCAAGAAGGTCTGTAAGGGGGACTGAGATGCAAAGGGGGGGGGGGGGGGGGCATGAAGGGGACTGGAATGCATTGAAGGCGGGGGGGCTGTAGAGAGGCTGGGATGCAAGAAAGGGGCGCTGTAAAAGGGACTGGAATACAAGAAAAGGAGGGTGTGACGGGGACTGGGATGCATGGAATGAAGGTGGCTGTAAAAGGGGACTGGGATACAAGAAAGGGGGCTGTTATGTGAAGGTAACTAGAATTTAACCGCCTTAGCGGTATCCCCGAGCGTGACTCGGGGTAGGAATTTTCTGCTATTAGCGGTATCCCCGAGTCACGCTCGGGGTCAATGGGCAGAGCGTGCAGACAGCGCAGCGGAGCTTCTCTTACCTTATCCTGGCGATCCAGCGATGAGCTCTCATTGCTGTGACCGCCAGCCGAGATCTCCGCCGCTCGTCTGTCGGTAGGAGGACTTCCTAGTTCCGTTCCCTGCAGCAGCAATGTTGCATGGGAGCGGAACTAGGGAGGGAAATTAAAAAAAAAAAAAAAGTTGCACAAAACACATAACACATTTTATATTATATATATATATATATATATATATACCTATATACACATATATATATATAAAATTATATTATTGATTTGATTATAATTCATGCGTTTATATATATATATATTATATATATATATATATACACATACACACACACATACACACACACACATATATATCTATATACACACACACATATATATATATATATATATATATATATATATATATAACGCATGAATTATAATCTAATCAATAATATAATTTTATTATATATATTATATATTAAATAATAAAATATTATTGATTCGATTATAATTCACTTGTTTGTGTTTCAAATTTATCACATCTGGGATGTCTACTAGAGACTTGTTTTGGTCAGGTTTAAGTCAGTAATTACTAAGAATTGTAGGCCTATAATACATAACGCCAAATTTCCATGAAAAGAATTGTACCGCTTTTGGAACAGAATTCCTGACAGAATCATACCGCCAGGGAGGTTAAGGAAGATGAATGATGTGAAGGGGGCTAAGGACACTAAGGTAAAGACGCTGTGATGTAAATGAGAGGACCTTCATGCAAAGGCGGAAATGTAATGTCATAAAGTGAGGGCTGTATTATGGGGGGGGGGACTGTAATATGAAAGATCTGGGTCATAGCACAAATTTGAGACTCCGTCCCCTGCTGGAAGAAGATTTTACTGACCGCCATGAATTTGAATCCCATATCCCTCCTCCACACACTGCTCTTCTACAATGTGACGCCTGTATGTACAAGGATTTTCATCTGGATACCATGAGCACCATAGGGCAAAATTTGGTGACCAGACACTTCTCTAGCAAATGATATCTGCAGCCCCTTACTTTAGATTTTTTTTATCCTTAGGAGAGGAGGTGGGGGGTCAGCTTTGAGACTAACCCCCCCCCCCCCCCCCCCCCCCCACATAAAGCAATATATAATTCAGACACTGGAAGCGTTATTTACTGTCTCAGGTTTTGCTTTAATTTGGACCAGGAAATGTACAGTTTTGGGAGCAGCACATTATCACACCTTTGTACAGTCATTGTATACTGGATAAACTTGTTTAACATTCCGATACAGAAAGCAGGTGGAGTCAGAAGGTTTCCCATACATTTAACCACCAGTTTATTAGCAGGGACTTCAGACTCCATGTTGACACTCGCTGTTACCATGCAGTCAAAGGATCATCAGTTGTGCAAATGATGGAAAAACAATGTGTGCTCAGCAATGAGTGTAACTGCCGGACAAACATGACATTGTGCTGCAGGAACAGCAAGGCAGCTTGTCCAGCAAAACAGCCAAGTCAATAAAGCTGTGATGACCTCTAAACATACATGTGACTCTACACTGCCATCTGCTCTTCTTCCTGGTCCCCTGAGACCCCCCAACCCCTGGACTGGTCATAGCTGAGCCCATTTGTTCTGTACACTGCGGATTAAATGGTTTTCCTGGGAGGGGGGGAAGCTGTTCATTGGCATAGAAGACAATGGTCTTCGAAAAGAAAAGGGCAGCTCAGCCAATGCGGATACCCAATGATCTCCTGCTACAAAGTTATAGGATTGACAAAACCAGAAAGTCTGCAGCCACCATAATGGTTTAAGTGCTTTAGAATGTGCGTGTCGACAACGGCCTAGGAGTCTTCTGGTACGTCTGGAGACGAGACTTTGGTAAGGATACTGCAGGATTATTGTAAGGAGTGTGCATGGAGTAGGGGCCAAAGCTACACCTTTCCCTTGGTTATCCCGTAACAGACATGGCTGATAAGTAAAACACGAAGAGAAACCAGGACAGACATGCAGGGATCCCGCAGTCTACATAGTTCTCTTTTTAGCCAAGAGACAGCCTTGGATCTATTCTACTTCTGCAAAGAGACTCCCTGTTGCGTAACAATAGGTAGAAAGGCATAATAAATGACAAGAACTTCAGGCCAAAACTAAGCTGACCTTCGGCATAAAACATCCTGAAGAAAGAACAGTTCTGCTTGATTATACATGGGTGCTCAACCTGTGGCCCTCCAGCTGTTGAGAACTGCAAATCCCATGAGGGATTGCAAGGTTGACAGTTACAAGCATGACTCCCAAAGCAGAGACATGAGGGCACCCTAGACCATAACGCAGGAGGCTGAATGGACGGCGGGTAAACTTGGAACGCTGCTGGAAGATAACAGGTGTCCCTACCGGTATTCAGAAAGTGGGAGCAGGCGTCAGGCACTAATTCAGGAGCGCTCAAACCTATCCAGTGCTTCAGATGTGGATATGAATGCATTTTTGGCCTCAGCCAGCGCTGCTCCGGCCCCGCTCCCCTGACAGGTTTCGTCCCACAGAGCGACCAAACATGTCAGGGAGGCGTGGCTGGAGAAGTGCTGGCTGAGACCATACACCGCCAAATCGGACGCACTGGTTGGTTTGGAGCAGCGTCTTATCCCACACAGGAGGCTGTATACTTCATGTAGAAAAGAGACCAGACCAATCTATGGAACACATTATAAAGGGAAACCAACCACAAAGCTAAAATACCTGAGCACAAAGCCACAGCCCAGTTCCACCGAAGTAGTCAGCATCACTGCCCCAGGAGCTTGTGCGGATCCAAAGAGACACAAAACCCTTCCATCTGTGGCTTCTCACAGGTATGTTACACTATAGTGGGGATTTCCTTTAAAGTGATACTAAAGCTGAAAAAATGTTTTACCTTCCTTGCATTATGGTAAAAACATTTCATATTTCTCGGTCGTCCCCCTTCCCTGTGTGAAGAAGATATCCAGCACTGTGAATGGCTGCATCTCTTTTACCCTCTCTTCTTTACACAGTCATTGGCTCATGCTGCTGTCAATTAAAAGCGGAGAGCATGAAGTGGGCGGGGCTGCGCCCCACTGTGTGGGTCTATAGAATGTGCTAGCTCCTGAGCTGTGTGTGTCTATAGAGCCAGACAAGCCACTTACTATGGGAACACAAGAAAAGGACCCGAGAAGAGAATCGGGGCCCCTCTGTTCAATACCATTACATAGAGCAGGTGATTAGAACAGGTTAGTTTTTTTAATTTAAAAAAAGTTTAACCTTTAGTAACACTTTAAAGTATAATTAAAAAGGGAAAACTGTTTTGGATGGAGAGGGATTAGCCCCCTCTGTCAGTTTTTATTGCGGTCTGTGTCCGTTAGGGAAATTCACCCTCTCTCTCTCTATTTGCCCTGTTTACCATTATCATTAAAAGAAAACCCCAAATTTTGGGTTGTCCCCAGAAAAGTAATAGAGGGAAAAATCTTCCAATGGGGGACACTAGTACAGGTGACCTGGGGGTCCCCAAAGAATTCCCTTGGTTTACAGGGATTTCCTCCAACTTACAGTTTGGCTATGGGACAGGAAGCAAAGGAAAATCTTCCAATAGGGGACACTGGTACAGGTGACCTCGGGGTCCCTAAAATAATTGCCTTGGTTTACAGGTATTTCCTCTGCATGTTTGGCTATGGGACAGGAAGCAAAGGTAAATCTTCCAATAGGGGACACTGGAACAGGTGACCTGGGGGGTCCCTAAAATAATTCCCTTGGTTTACAGGGGATTTCCTCTAACTTACAGTTTGGCTATGGGACAGGAAGCAAAGGAAAATCTTCCAATAGGGGACACGAACAGGTCACCTGGGGGGTCCCTAAAATAATTCCCTTGGTTTACAGGTATTTCCTCTGCCTGTTTAGCTATGGGACAGGAAGCAAAGGAAAATCTCCCCAATGGGGTACAGATGGTGAAAAAAATAAAAAAAAAAATTAGACAGGGGTTATAACCCTCCCTTATTCTATCCAAAATAGAAAAAGAAATTTGCCTTAAAGTAGTAGTAAACTGATTTTTTAAAAGTTCTACCTACAGGTATGCTTCTAATAAGGCTTACGTGTATGTAAAATGAATATCTCCTAGTTTAAGAGACATTCTAGCAAACAGCAGCCAGGTAGGTCACCGGTGCAAGAAGGAACAGCAAAGGTATGCGCGGGAGTGATGTCATCAGGGCTCCCCCTGTCAGAAGGATGGAGTCTGCGAACCCGGAAGACCGGGTAAAAATGGAAGACTGCAGCGGTGACTTGCGCACCACTGGAGGGCTTCTTTTTTAAAGGCAAGTCTTTCATAATGTGCAAGTATGCGATGCACACTAGCACATTATAATATTGCCATTATATATACACACATACACTTTACTACCACTTTAAGGCTGTCCCAACGCACATACTTTCCATTGCCATCAAAATCAATGAAGATGCGTCCACGTGTTGCACATGAGTTTTCGTTGGCAAGACATGCAATGTACGTTTAAATTCAAAAAAGGTGGGAATGGCCCTCAAGAAAACCTGCCAGGGTGTAAATTTGCTTGCTAGCTTTACTGGCCCACTGAAAAACGCCTTGCGTCTGGCTGTCTTTGGCTTCAAGAATAAGTCACTGACCTGAAAAGCATGCAACAAATGCAGGTCAAACCCCTTATTGGTGTGCATTTGAGGTCACTGATCATAGTCAAGGCCAACAGATCAGCATGACAGCAATCTGAATATCGGAGGGAGTCAGGAATGGTGGCCTGCATGTTCTATTACATCAGATGGTAAAAGCTGGCAGTTCTATTCTTTGTGTCTATTGGATACCCGCCTCAGGCCGGCCTTGCTATGCCAGCCAGGTAGCTTGCCTCAGGCTGGCCTTGCTATGCCAACCAGGTAGCCTGCCTCAGGCCGGCCTTGCTATGCCAACCAGGTAGCCCATTTCATTTTTCCAGCAGTGCAAGGGCACGGGAATAATTGCTATCAGAACTGTTCTCTCTCCAAACTTTTATACCCGCGGTCCAGTGATCGGACCAGAGATTTGTCACTTTAGAAGGTGAGATAAAACTGACCATAAGGCAGAACCTGGTAAAGAAAAAGACATACAGTCTGTGTTCTGTGCGTTGTATTAAGGGATAGTGATGGAGGACAGAGAGCTCTCGGCACGCTAAGAACAGGTTAGATAAAACATTAAAAGAAAGGCAGATCTTGCCGGCTGATGACAGTTCATGAACCCCGGCCTGGAATAACGGCTGTGCTTTGGTATGGCGCTTCAGTGCCCCGCCCTCCTCTCTTCCTGACGCTTAGTGATGATGTATTTGAAGAACTCGTACACAGACCACGCAATGGCCGTGGAGGGCATCTGATAGATGATTCGGGCCTGAACTCCTCGGAAGTAGGCTGTGACGCCGCCTACTTGATAAACCGTCCTAAAGGCGTTAGCCATGCCGGTGATATGTCCACTTATGTTCGAGGAATTCAAGGCAAGCGTCTCCTGCGTGTTCAGTAAGGTTTTGCAAACATCCAGCGGTGTGGTGACGGCGGCGGCCACCGCCCCTGCGCATGCGCCGGACACCACGTGGGAGGTTGGGTTGTATTGTCTCTGAGAATTTAGGTGCTCTTGCATGAACTCGTAGGTCATAAAGTGAATCGCCTGGAAAGGGATGTTCATGGTCAGCTGTGTCGTGTAGCTTCTGTAAAAGGCACCAGCACCCTCGTTCCGCCACACGGCTCTCATACAGTCCATCACCCTCCGGTACGGCGAGTTGTACATCTGCATCCTCTGCTTGATCACTTGGGAGAAGAAAAATAAGACAACATTACTGAGGATCCCAGAACATGTCAGTTTCAGCAACTCCAGACAATCCCAGTTTAGGATAGAACAAGGAAAGGATAGAACTTCTGTCAGGTTTAGGTGTCCTCTGGACAGGAAGAGCAGAATCTCCAACAACAATCAGCTAACAGAGGTCCTAGCCTTCCCCCCTACTCTACAAGTGAGAGAACTCTGCCTCATCCCAACCCACAGGGCAAGTGGAAATCTATAAAGGCAGCAGCCGTCTGCAGGTAATGATATGCACAACATATGGGGCTGTGTCCCAAAACAAAAACTGGATTTTAGTACTTACCGTAAAATCCTTTTCTCTTAAGTTCATCGACAGACGCAGCTCCATATCTTCTTTAGACTATTGGGTTATGCTCCTCCCATCAGGAATAGGACACTAGGCAGGAAAAAGCTTTACCACGCCTATGGAGGCTGTCCCTGCAGGAATAACCCCACCCACTCTGCTAAAGCAAATAAAAAAAAAACCCATTCACTCAGAAGTAGAGGGGTGGGTGCTGCGTCTGTCGATGAACTTCAGAGAAAAGGATTTTACAGCAAGTACAAAAATCCAGTTCTCTCTATCGCTCATCAACAGACAGAGCTTCATATCTTCTTTAGACCAGTGGTCCTCAACCCTGGCCCTCAGGGCCCACTAACAGGCCAGGTTTGCAAGATAACTGAAATACATCCCAGGCGATATCATTTGCTGCTCAGTGATTGCAGTACTCTAGTCTGCATCTCCCCAAGGTAATACTTAAAATCTGGCCTGTTAGTGGGCCCTGAGGACCAGAGTTGAGGACCACTGCTTTAGACCATTGGGATGTCCCAAAGCAGTATTTTCATGAGGGGTGGGAAGACAACGCAAAGAAGAACGTAATTCCCCAAAGGCTAAAACGTAGGCAACCAGGAAAAACTGGGGCTCATCTAGCAAAAACATACACCCTCAAAGAGAACAAAAAAGATTCTCTTTAAACAGCAGCCTGCAAAACCTTGCAGCCAAAGGAGGCATCCGAAGATGCCAACACATTAACTTTGTAGAATTTTGTGAATGTATGCACAGAGGACCAAGTTGCCGCCTTGCAAACTTGCATTACTGACGCCTGATGGCAAAAAGCCCAAGAGGCACTCAGCGCCCTAGTAGAATGCACCTTCACTGGGAGAAGAGGAACCGGACTCTTCAGCGAATAAGCCTGAACAACCGTCTGCCTCATCCATCTGGATGTGGTCAAAGCAGATGCAGCCAATCCTTTACGAGGTCCCTCGGTAAGGACAAAAAGAGCATCTGATTTTATAAAAGACCCAGCGGCCCCCAGGTAAATCCTGATCGCCCAAACCACATCAAAAGAATGCAAGGCAATTTCCTTGGGTTGCTTGGGGAAAGAGAGGGAAAGTAGCACAATGTCTTCATTCAGATGGAAATCAGAAACCACTGTAGGAAGAAGAGACTGGAGGCTGTAGCAGTGTATGGGGGTATGCTTGCAGGGACAGCCCCCATAGGCGTAGTAAAGCTTTTTCCTGCCTAGTGTCCTATTACTGATGGGAGGAGCATAACCCAATGGTCTAAAGAAGATATGGAGCTGCGTCTGTCGATGGATAGCGAACAAAAATATTCCAAACTAAAAAAAACTTCAACTTTAAAGCCATTTGCCTTCAGGTCAACATTAAACATTGGAAGAGGTTTGACCAGCCATTATTCAGTAATGGGGGGGGGGGGGGGGGGGACATTTCTCTGAGCCCAGGACTTCCATTCAGAGGATCAGTGCCAAGCACTCTACAGCCTGAATGGAAAGTGCGTATTGGACGGGTTGGATGGGAGCACGCAACGGGTGGAAGGAGTCCATTGGGGGTAGCACACTGCTGGGGGAATAATCGGCTCACATTATTCTGCCTCCAGCCCGCCCCCAACAAATCAACTCACCTTCAGCAGGATTCATCGCTGCGTCATGTAACAGTGTCGCTACACAGCCAGCGGCCCCTGGAAGACAAAAACTGTCACAAGTGAGCAAGAGAGCCATGTCTGTGCAAAATCTCTTCACTGCTACACCGACCCTACACTGCCAAAATGTACCTACGCTTCCAGGCTGACCCTACACTGCCATGTCGTCCCTCCAGTGTCAGGCTGACCGTACACTGCTACACCAACCCTACACTGCCATGATGTTCCTCCAGTGCCAGACTGACCGTACATTGCCATGATGTCCCTCCACTGCTGCACTGACCCTACACTTCTAGGATGACCTTTCACATGCTGCCTCTATAATGCCACCCTGTCCTTACACTACCACAATGTCCCTCCAGTGCCAGGCCAATCCTACATTGCCAGGAGGTCCCTACACTGCCAGGATGTCCCTCCGCTGCAAGGATATCCCTCCACTATCAGGCTGTCACTACACTGCCATACTGACCCTAGGCTGCCAGGATGTCCCTCGAGTGCCAGGCTGACCCTCCACTGCCAGGCCAACCTTTCACATGCTGCCCCTATAGTGCCACCCTGTCCTTCCACTGCCACGATGTGGCTTCAGTGCCAGGTCAACCCTACATTGCCAGGAGGTCCCTACGCAGCCAGGCTGACCCTACACTGCCAGGATGTCCCTCCACTGACACAATGTGCCTATATTGCAAGGCCAATTCTCCACTGCCAGAATGTCTATTCTGCCAGGATGTGCCTACACTTCCAGGCCAACCCTACACTGCCAGGATGACCTTTCACATGCTGCACCAATAGTGCCACCCTGTCCTTACACTACCACAATGTCCCTTCAGTGCCAGGCTAACCCTACAATTGCCAGGATGTCCCTCCGCTGACAGGCCGACCCTACACTGCAAGGATATGCCTCCACTGACACAATGTGCCTACATTGCAAGGCCAATTCTCCACTACCAGAATGTCCCTACGCTGCCAGGATGACCCCCCCCCCCCCCATCCTTACATTGCCCCTATAGTATCACCCTGTCCATACACTGCCACAATGTCTATACACTGCCAGGATCTCACTCCACTCTCAGGCCGACCCTACACTGCCAACTCTACCGAGGAGAATGCTGTGTGAGCCGCTCTCTCCATGCATATACCACAGAAGGACAGACAGCAAACTGCACACAGAGACCTGTACATAGAACTGCTGACTGACAGTGTCTATCACTCAACTCAAACATTCAATGAGACACCGCCTGGAGCCCTCCTACTCCAGGACACTTATAACTTTGCCTTCTGTCACATCTTTGATTTATGCGGAGAATCCAGTCACTCCGATACTGGTTATCAGAATGCTCTCTGCTGGAAATTTCTCAAGGTGCTGAATGACAAAAGGAGGAGAACTGGGAATATATTGTGTGGGGATTCAGAAGCAAAGACTGGCACAGCAAGGAAAGGGTGGCAATTCTACTCCAGCCCCAATCCTCTCTGGCTACATCCACTATGCATTTTCCCCTTTAAGAATCTTTAGAAGCATACACTGTACCAGTTTGCAGATTCAACACTGAAAAAGATGCAAATAAATTAATCTCCAACTATAAATCCCAATTCGGTATACCCTTCCCCCACCTGGTAACCCTCAGCCTCCATGTTACCTCCAGGTATTACAAGCAGCTCCTGCAATCTTTAGTCCCCAGATCTCCCAATTTCTGGTCTGAGCCCTTCACTGGGAAAGTTTATTGGAGCTTCTGCAGGTAAAGGGTCCATTATTGCATGGGGAGGGCCTTACCTCTCACAGTCTCTGGATGTCGTCTGAAGTATCTGGTAGACCCACCACAACAATAGACTTATTCCTAAAGGGCCAGTACCTGGATTTCCCAGCTTTTGCAAAATGATGCAAGAGTCCAAATCCTTGACAGTGCTTTATAGATTATACGTGGGGACACCTAATGTGTCAGGGTGGGAACAAAGCTAAACACAGGGTGACCTAACTGACAATATCCCCAACACAACAGAAGATACCTCAGCTAGGCTTCATATAGAACATATCGCTTCTGGATGGACTGGCCCTTTTAAGGTTATGCTACAAGATGTCACCAGCAGGTGGAGATAAAGCTCAAAACTGTCTCTGCTGTGAGAAGGCTGACCAAGAGAGATGGTGGGTGGACGGCCTACAACCCTGCAGCTGGTGGATGGACGGCCTACAACCCTGCAGCTGGTGGGTGGACGGCCTACAACCCTGCAGCTGGTGGGTGGACGGCCTACAACCCTGCAGCTGGTGGGTGGACGGCCTACATAGAACCTGCAGCTGGTGGGTGGGCGGCCGGCCAAGAACAGGGGTCTTCAAACTATGGCCCTCCAATTGTTCAGGAACTACAATTCCCATCATGCCTAGTCACGTCTGAATGTCAGAGTTTTACAATGCCTCATGGGATGTGTAGTTCCACAACAGCTGGAGGGCCGTTGTTTGAGGATCCCTGGCCTAGAACCTGCAGCTGGTGGGATCACTTTGCGGTATAATGGGAGGCGGGTTGGGGACCTCTAAGGCGTCACAAAGGTTCACATTCTATTAAAGGTTAAAGTTTGGATGACAGAAATAAAATAAGGAAATTTATCTTAAACCTGCTACAAAGAATAACTCCACCCACAAATAAAAGCACAGTAATGGGCGGAGTTCAGGTCAATTCGTCCCCAAAGCCAATATTTCCATTTTAGGATGGTAACCGTTGAATCACTCAGAAAATTCCTCCATACTCCTTCACGTAGGTCTGTCCGCACCATCAGGCTCGTTTGGTGGATCCCCCCCAGATAAGTTCATGAAATTATGGAGGCTTTATAATGGTCACAGTGGGAGGATCTCATCAAAATGAGGTCACCAAGTGATTCAACAGCTCAACAACCAAGCAAAATATCAAGAGTGGGTGGAGTTGGCCTTTAACCCCCTTCGAGCGTAAGGATAAAACAAATGTTAATGCCCAAGCACAATTTTGCAACTTTGACATGTGTTTGTAAAACGGGACATATCACCACAACTATTTTGTGTATCCAGGTGGATAATACCATTCCCCCCCCCTCCAGGGCAAACTGGCCCACAATAAAAAAATAAAAATGTAGCGGTATATTGTTACTTCCATACCCTACCACCAAAGATAGACTCAAAATAAAATTCCCCTGCACCTGTTGATCGCAGCAATACCACATATGTGTATGGTTGTGATTTGTACCCGTAGTACAGCCCAGAAACAATAGTTCTCATTTTTAACATTTGCCTTTAACCCCTTTGTGCCTATGGGTAAAAAACAATTCTAAATCACAATACACAATTTTTGCAACCTTGACGTGTGTTGGCAAAACTACATATTATCACAACTACTTTGTGCATCCAGGTGAATTATATCTTTTTTTTGTAAGGACCAATTGGGTTTTCATTGACTGGGATTTGGTAACAGATTATATATATATATATATATTCCCCCCCCATCTTGCAATTATAACCTACCGCCAAAGATCAACCAAAAATAAAATTCTCCTGCTCCTGATGATCGCAGTGAAAACACATGTGTGTACCTGTAGTACAGCCCAGACACAGTTATTTATTAACCCCTTTACACCGACATAACACATATGCAGCCTCACTGGACTGTGCTTTTTGCCTTGTGGCGGCATATACGCCTATCGGTCTGTGTGCTAGGAGCATGCCACACAGTACGCTCCCAGCACAGAGACCAGGGTCTCACCGAGAGTCCTGGGTGCTGTACCAACGATTGGGACCCGGAAAACATGATTCCAGGTCATCCGATTACGGTGGTGGCCTCTGATTGGCTACTACAGTGATAAATCACTATGAAGCCCACCCCTTTTTTCTCTCTCTGAAGGGAGGGTAAAGATTTCTTCTCTATCCTTGCAGAGAAAAAAAAAAAACACCCCCCCCCCCTCCCCATTAACAACCAAATTAAAGCCCAATTTGTCCCGATTAAAAATGTGGTATAATCCACCTGGACACACAATGTAGTTGTATGTACGACTTTACTAACACACATCAAAGTTGCAAAATTGTGCTTAGGCATTAACATTTGTTTTACCCTTAGGTGTGAAGAAGGCAATTATTTTTTTCCTTCAATCCTACCCAAACCTTTATCTAGGGGTGTGAAAATTTATATTTAATATAAAAAAAATGTCACACACCTAGACAGGCATCTTCACACCTCGCATTTAGAAAGAAACGAACAAAACTAAAAAAATAAATATATATTTTATAGTTTTATTCACTTTTCTTAATGCAAGGTGTGAAGAGAAAAAAAAAAAATTATATAATATAAATAAAATAATTATATATATATATATATATATATATATATATATATATATATATATATATATATATATATATATATATATATATATATATATATATATATATATATATATATATATATATATATATATATATATATATAAAATGCAAGGTATGAAGAGAAAAAAAAATTATATTATTATCTAAATATATATATTATAATTATTTTATTTATATTATATATTTTTTTTTTCTCTTCACACCTTGCATTAAGAAAGAAATGAACAAAACTATAAAATATATATATATATATATATATATATATATATATATATATATATATAAAATTTTATAGTTTTGTTCATTTCTTTCTTAATGCAAGGTGTGAAGAGAAAAAAAAAATTATATAAATCTAAATAAAATATATAATATATATCTATAGCATTTTTTTTTTTTTTTTTTTTTTTTTTACACAATTTTGTTTATTTCTTTCTAAATGCAAGGAGTGAGAGATCCAATGTATAATATATTGTATACAATGTATCCATCTCTCCTCTCCATTCAGAGAGAGAGTGAAAAGATGGACAGTCTTTACACTGACTGATGACTGCGATAGCCAATCAGAGGCTATCACAGTGATCAGGTGACCCGAAACAGAGTTCCGGGTGCCAATCATTAGTACGGGACCCGGGGCTCCTGGTGAGGCCTTGGTCTCTGATTGGGTAACATTCCATACACAGATCCCCCATCCGTGGGTATCTCCACTACAGAGCAGTGCTCAGCCCATAGAATACAATATGCCTGAACCATTCCAGAGTATTGTATGTGAAGGAGCCCCTCATAGGATGAGTAAACTCCCCCCAATTCTACCCATCAATACCTTTCTTTAGATTCTTTTCCCCTGATGAAGAGGAGCCGTGACCCCCAAAACTCATCGGCTCTGATCAAATCTTTTATCCAATTTTAGAATAGATTTATATCTGGCCGATTCCCTTCCACTTTACTCTCAGGATTTACTTACAAACCAACCAAAAAGCAGACTGGCCTTAGAGAAGACCCATTGCTGATCCACTGAAAATGCTAACTGCCTGGCTTTCATGCCAATCCAATGACTATAACTCTGATGCTTCATTCACACCTGGGCGTTCTGGAATTGCAATCGGGTGATTCTGCCCACGATTCCAAAATTGCAGCAAAATGCAGGACGCGTTTTTTTTTTTTAACTTCTTAATGGAGCCCCAATTGTGATGCGATTTTCCCATGATAAATCACGCTGTGTTAGTGGCAAACTGCGATGTGCAAAGCTTGTCGCTCAAAAAGTAGGAGTTTCTTTTAGGTGACAGCTTCGCATGTTACGGTTTGCCACAATTTATCAGGGGGAAAAAAAAAAAAATTTATATATATATATATATATATATATATATATATATATATATATATATATATATATATATATATATACACACACACACAAAAACCCAAATAAAAAAAATATATGTAATAAACTATATAATATATGTGTGTAATAAATAAATTATGTAATTATATATATGTATGTGTGTAATAAATATATATGTGTAATTATATATATAAAAAAAAATATATGTAATAAAAATATAACATATATAATATACATTTTTATTACACACACAAAATATATATAAAATTATATTATAATATATATATATATCACAAAAACCCACTGCAACGCGATTTTGTTGCTATTAAAAAGTAATGGCATTACAAACGCGTCCTGCGTTTTGCTGCGATCCTAGAATTGCAGGCAGAATCGCCCGATTCCACAACGCCCAGCTGTGAATGGAGCACCAGTCCCTAGAACAAGCAAGCAGCCAGTGAAGTCAGCACACCCAATCTGCATGCATCTGTCAGGTGTGCGACTCCAGAAAGACCTGGACCCAGCAAACAGCATCGGCAGGGAGGAGATAAATGGCGCCCCCGCCCCCCACACACTGATCTCAGTACAGCTTCTCTCTAATAGTTGGCCATTGGCTGCGTTTTACCTAAAACTCCACCTACTACAAAACTTTCAGTTGTGGGCGGAGCTATTAAAGTATTTACAGATCAGTAACTGCAATCCTGAGACCTCGGATCACACAAATAAAACAAAGCAAAGAGCACATAGCTGCCCTCTCTTCACGGGGGGCCCAGAACTCCGCAGGCCAAACACAGGGATGACGAGCGTCTGGCACACGGAAAAAAAGTCAAAGCAGAATGCCGAGACGTCTGCGCTCTAGTGCCCTCCCCCGCGGCATAAGGCGGCTCCTGTGATTCGCTGAACCAATCAGCCAATGTTTCAACAACACTGTCATTGATGGCAAGGCGGGTCTGCCGCCAGCAGTCTACAACCATTTCCTTTATTCTCATCAAGTCTTATGATGACTCCGCCCACTGCCAGTCTTTTAGGCTGAAAAAAGAAAAAATGCCGGGGAACAAAAAAACCTCAGAACCTCCAATGGCGGCCACTCATTCACTTACTGAGGGGCGGAGGCTGGGAATTTAGGGGTGACTACGCTAGGTGGGCATTTCCTGGCCCAGTGTGATTAGTAAGGGCTCCAGTGGTACAGTCAGAGGGGGGAGGGGTAAGCACAATCGTCAATACCGTTAGCTATATGGCTATTGCCCCCCGGGCGGATGGCATCACTCAGTGTCTTTTTCAGTTTCTCATAGCAGGCAAAATACAGGGCATGTGCTGGCCCAGCTCCTGTCGCTGTAACATTCAATCCTCGCATCGGCCTCCAGAATCCCTCCGTGCGGATGATTTTGAACAAAGCCTCCATCACATTGCGGTAGCGAGCGGCGGGGTCAGGCTGCAGACTCTGCATCCGGGTCTGGAAGAGAAAAGGACATCTGAGAACCTACAACCTCTTCATTCATTCATTCCTCTGACGCTTCATCCATCCCATCATTACAGCCAATCAACTGCCTGGGCTGCCCCACTAAAGACACTTCGACCCAAGGGGTCACAATGGCAACCAACCTCTTCACACTTCATAGCCACCCCCAGGAGACGGGAACCCAAACCCTACCTTCACCCCCCAGGAGACGGGAACCCCAACCCCAGCTACACCTTCACCTCCCAGGAGACGGGAACCCCAACCCCAGCTACACCTTCACCCCCCCCCCCCAGGAGACAGGAACCCCAACCCCAGCTACACCTTCACACCCCCCCCCCCCCCCAAGGAGACGGGAACCCCAACCCCAGCTACACCTTCACCCCCCAGGAGACGGGAACCCCAACCCCACCTTCAGCCCCCAGGAGACGGGAACCCCAACCCATCTACACCTTCACCCCCCCCCAGGAGACGGGAACTCCAACCCCAGCTACACCTTCACCCCCTCCAGGAGACAGGAACCCCAACCCCAGCTACACCTTCACACCCCCCCCCCCCCAAGGAGACGGGAACCCCAACCCCAGCTACACCTTCACCCCCCAGGAGACGGGAACCCCAACCCCACCTTCAGCCCCCAGGAGACGGGAACCCCAACCCATCTACACCTTCACCCCCCCCCAGGAGACGGGAACTCCAACCCCAGCTACACCTTCACCCCCTCCAGGAGACAGGAACCCCAACCCCAGCTACACCTTCACACCCCCCCCCCCCCCCCAAGGAGACGGGAACCCCAACCCCAGCTACACCTTCACCCCCCAGGAGACGGGAACCCCAACCCCACCTTCAGCCCCCAGGAGACGGGAACCCCAACCCATCTACACCTTCACCCCCCCCCAGGAGACGGGAACTCCAACCCCAGCTACACCTTCACC
The DNA here is from genome assembly GCF_965119305.1 of Pelophylax lessonae. Classification (NCBI taxonomy): domain Eukaryota; kingdom Metazoa; phylum Chordata; class Amphibia; order Anura; family Ranidae; genus Pelophylax; species Pelophylax lessonae. Next base: position 24,231,343 of record NC_138776.1, read on the forward strand.
CCCTCCAGGAGACGGGAACCCAAACCCCAGCTACACCTTCACCCCCCCAGGAGACGGGAACCCAAACCCCAGCTACACCTTCACCCCCCAGGAGACGGGAACCCAAACCCTACCTACACCTTCACACCCCAAGAGACGGGAACCCCAACCCCAGCTACACCTTCACCCCCCAGGAGATGGGAACCCCAACTACACCTTCACCCCCCAGGAGACGGGAACCCCAACCCCAGCTACACCTTCACCCCCCAGGAGACGGGAACCCCAACCCCAGCTACACCTTCAGCCCCCAGGAGACGGGAACCCAAACCCCAGCTACACCTTCAGTCCCCAGGAGACGGGAACCCAAACCCCAGCTACACCTTCACCCCCCAGGAGATGGGAACCCCAACCCCAGCTACACCTTCAGCCCCCAGGAGACGGGAACCCCAACCCCAGCTACACCTTCACCCCCCAGGAGACAGGAACCCCAACCCCAGCTACACCTTCACCCCCCAGGAGACGAGAACCCAAACCCCAGCTACACCTTCAGCCCCCAGGAGACGGGAACCCAAACCCCAGCTACACCTTCAGCCCCCAGGAGACGGGAACCCCAACCCCAGCTACACCTTCACCCCCCAGGAGACAGGAACCCCAACCCCAGCTACACCTTCACCCCCCAGGAGACAGGAACCCCAACCCCAGCTACACCTTCACCCCCCAGGAGACGGGAACCCAAACCCCAGCTACACCTTCAGCTACCAGGAGACGGGAACCCCAACCCCATCACCCCAATGAGATGGGAACCCCAACCCCATCTACACCTTCACCCCCAGAAGACGGGAACCCCAACCCATCTACACCTTTTATAGCTACCCCAAGGTGATGGGAACCCCAACCTATCCTGTACATTTCATAGCCACCCCCAGAGGACAGGAACCCAAACCCATCTACACATTTCTCAGCCACCCCCATATCTACACATTTCACAGCCAATCCCAAGTGACGGGAACCCCAACCTATCGTGTACATTTCATAGTAACCCCCAGGTGACGGAAACCCAAACCCATCCTATACACTTCATAGCCACCCCATCTATACCTTCACCCCCAGAAGACGGGAACCCCAACCCATCTACACAACTTTTTTAGCCACCCCAAGGTGACGGAACCCCTACCCATCTACACATTTCAGAGCCGATGCTGATGTACATTTCATTGGCATAGTGGATGGGAAAGTCATCTTGGAATGGGCAAAACTGGCATGCAAGTAATGCACTGCCAAACCCGCAGAGCTCCCCCCCCCCCCAGGTCCTGATGGAGCCCAAAGAGGTCCTGTGTCCAACCGGAGCCCCCCTCCCCACAGGTCTGTGTCCAATCAGAGCCCCCCTTCCTCCCACAGGTCCTGTCAGAGCCACCCACATGCCCAATGTCCTGCTGAAGCAAAACTCCAGCTCACACTTCAGTTACAGTAACAGTTGTGACTTGGGATAAAGGTCTTACATTGAGAGAAGATGATCAATGTAAGCACTCCGGTCAGTGGTAAAAGGTTTATTTAAACCCTCGAACTGCTACATATGCAAGAGAGTAGGGCTGGGCGATATGGCTGAAAACTGTATCACGATATCAGTGTTTCATATCGATCGATATCGATAATTATTGATATTTTTTATTACCCATTTAAAATAAGGACCCTAGGGTGAGAATGCAGGGCGGCGGGCATGGTGCAGGAGAATGCAGGGTGACTGGCATGGTGCAGGAGAATGCAGGGTGACTGGCATGGTGCAGGAGAATGCAGGGTGACTGGCATGGTGCAGGAGGATCCGGGGTTGTGGGCATACTACAGGAGATGCAGTGCTGTGGGCATGGTACAGGTAGACCATGCCCGCAGCACTGCATCCCTTGTAGTGTGCCCGCAGCCCTGCATAATGGCAGGTAGTGCAGCAGTTTCCCTTACCTGTTCCAGAGGCGCCTTAATTTTAAAAATGGCGCCGCCCGGCGCCGACACGTCATTGCGCACGCGCCGCCACCGCTCATATAATTTCGGCTATTCCCGGCCTCTCCCGAGCGGCGGCGGCGCGTGGTGACACGTATGCGACGGGCGGCGCCATTTTTAAAGCTTAAACCCGTCGGAGCGGACTTTTTTTTTCCCTTGACTCGAGTATAAGCCGAGGGGTACGTTTTCAGCACAAAAAAATGTGGTGAAAAACTCGGCTTATACTTTCAAGTTCTAATATCGAACGGTTTTATCGTTTAATTTTTTTATTGCTATCGATCACGTGACTATCGCGATACATATCGGTATCGTTTTATGGCAACAGCCCTACAAGAGAGCTTGCTTTCCTTAAAAACAGATTTACTGGCAGGATCACCAAGTGAAAAATGAAAGAGGCTAAAAAAGAAAAACGAATGCCGCAGACCAGGCTGGGGCCCATTCCCCACAGCTGCATATATAAACAAATTGATACTGGACAGACCTAACCAGGACGGGGGCTTTTGTAGGGACTGCAGGGTGGCCTTCTACGGACTATGGGCCCTGGCTTTTAAGGGGAACACTACTCTTTGGGAGGTGAGTGTCTGGGGACCACTGGAGTGGTCTTGTTTCAGATTCAAACCCGTGTTTCCCCCAAAACACACAAACTCTGGGAACTGGAAGACCCAGATACACATTCGGGTCCTCCATACCCAAACCAGAAATGACTGCTTTAGAGTATGAGACTCGAAAAATTAATTTAACCTCCTGCCATCCGCGCTACAGCCTATATACGGCTGCAGCGCGGACTCGAATTTTCGGGAGACCGTTCTTAAACGGCCTCCCAGTGACACGCCCCCCGCACGCTCCCGCGAGCGCGCATCGGGGAGAATCTGTGTCGGCCGTGTCCCTTGGACACAGCCGATCACAGATCGTGGTGAATGGCCAATCACAGCGGCCATTCACCACGTGATCAAGCCGTCCAATGAGAGATGATCTCATATGTAAACATATGAGATCATCTCTCATCGCCGGCGCTCCTTCCTCACACGGAGCCTGCAGTGTGAGGAAGGAGGGAGAGCTGCACAGCGCCGGGGACACAGAAAAAAGTAATCAGGGCACCGATCACCAGTGCCCTGATTACTAGAGGTACAAAAAACACACCTTCAATGCCCACAGTGCCCACCATCAGTGCCCATAGTGCTGCCAGTCAGTGCCCATCAGTGCCTGCTCATCTAGGCACTGATGAGCACTGACTGGCAGCACTATGGGCACTGAGTGTGGGCACTGATGGTGCTGCCCATCAGTGCCACCCGCCAGTGCCCAGTGCCACCCGCCAGTGCCACCCAGCAGTGCCACCCGCCAGTGCCCAGCAGTGCGGCATATTAGTACCTCCTCATCAGTGCCACCTCATCAGTGCCCATAAGTGCCACCTCATCAGTGCCCATAAGTGCCACCTCATCAGTGCCCATCAGTGAAGGAGAAAAATTTATTTATGTTCAAAATTTACTCGCAAAAAAATAAGAAAAAAACTTTTTTTTTTTCTTTCAAAATTTTCTGACTTTTTTCTTTTTTTTTGTAAAAAATGAAAAACCCAGAGATGATAAATGCCACCAAAAGAAAGCTCTATTTGTGTGAAAAAAATGATAAAAATTTTATATAGGTACAGTGTAGCATGACCGCGCAATTGTCATTCAAAGTGTGACAGGGCTGAAAGCTAAAAATTGGTCTGGATGGGAAGGGGGTTTAAGTGCACAGAAGGCAAGTAGTTAATCAGCTCAAAGCAACCCGATACTGGGGGTCTCCTGCTATAGTCGGTTTATTAAAGTGATTGTAAAGTCTCTTTTTTTCCCTATTAAAATAAATATGTTATACTTCGCTGCTCTGTACAGTTCGGATCCTTCCCTCCTGTTCAGTGTCCCCACAGCAAGCTATGGGGGCACTCGAGCCGAGTCCCTCTGTCCATTCAGAGACGGAGCCTCAACCAGGCCCCAATAATGCCGCACTGCTATCTCAGCCAATCCCAGGCAGCTGAGAAACTCCTGCAACATCGCTGGATAAAGATGGGGCTCAGGTAAGTATTGGGGGGGGGGGGGGGATGCTGCACACGGGTTTTTTTTTGTTCATCTTAATGCATAGAATTAATTAAGCTAAAAAAACCTTCTGACTTTAGAATCGCTTTAAGCGTTTAAGCATGTTCCTCCCATTGCGTGCCTCCTGGGTGTGAATTCTCATTGTTATTTGAGTCACTTATTGTTTCTGTCAGTCTGATCATCTCTTGGAGATGTGATGAATATCTTCTCCACTGTACCTGGTTATGGAACCATTGTGGGATATTTATGCTGATGATAATGTGGAATGTACTTTGTATCCTGGGTTGTGGGCTGGGTGCCAACCAGTCTGGGCGGGCCCGGAGTCATCCAGGTGGCTGGTTGTTTAATTCACTTAAGGAAGACGCCCTGTAATACTTACCTGAGCCTGTATTTATCCAGCGATCTTGCATGAGTGTCCAAGCTGTCTGGGACTCCTCTGATTGGCTCAAAATCATTTCAGCTAAATCAGGACAGAGGGGGCTGGGTTGTGGCTCTGTCTGAATGGAGACAGGGAGCTGGGGCTCCGGTGCCCCCATAGCAAGCTGTTTGCTGTGGGGGCACTTTGACAGGAGGGAGGGGCTAAGAGAGCAAAAGAGGGACCCGAGAAGAAGGAGGATCTGGGCAAAACCAACCACACAGAGGAGGGAAGTGTAACATGTTATTTATTAATAAAATAAATCCCCACACTACATTTTTACAGTTTCTGGCGATGAGGATTTTCTTACAGATTGCTTGTATGATAATCACTGTAAGAACGATCATTTTACCGGTCATGAATGCCTTTCACTTACAACTCCACCCCCCTCCACCGGCAATGACTCCTCCCTCTCTCTGGTGACCCTGCTTCCTCCCGAGAGGCTCCTCCCCCTCACACAGCCCACAGGGTACATCAGGCAATGCCGCATTATCCCTCCCCCTCAGTGAAAACTCCACCCCTTTACCTCTGATGGCCCCTCCCCTTTATACAGACCACAGGTTAGGTTACACCAGGTAGTGCTTTTAATTCCTCCCCCTCAGAGATGGCCCCGCCTGACTCCTCCCCCTCACAGCCCACACCAAACAACGCACCATAATCCCTCCCCCTCAGAGATGACTCGCCCCCCTCTACTTCCTGTGATAACTCCTCCCCCTTACACAGCCCACAAGAGTACATCAGGCCATGCTTTACAATACCTCCCCCTCAGTGATGACTCCCCCCTCTCACTCTGATAGCTCCTCCCTCCTCAGTGATGAATAGCTCCTCCCCCTCACACAACCCACAGAGTACATCAGGCAATGCTACATAACTCCTCCCCTTCAGTGATGGCCCATCCCATGTCTCCTCCCTCTCAGCGATGGCCCCTCCTTCCTTTGAAAAATCCTACCCTCTGATAGCCCCCCATTACACAGCTCCTCCCTTTTCACTGATAACCCCTCCTCAGTGATGACAACACCTCCCCTTCACAGCCCAGAGTACATCAGGCAATGCTCCATAATCCCTCCACCTCAGTGATGGCCCCTCCCATCTCTCCTCCCCCTCAGTGATGGCCCCTACCCCCCCCTAGTAATGACCCCTCCCATCTGTCCTCCCCCTCAGTGATGGTCCCTCCCATGTCTCCACCCCCTCAGTGATGGCCCCTACCATCTGTCCTCCCCCTCAGTGATGACCCCTCCTCCCCCTCAGTGATGGTCCCTCCCACGTCTCCTCCCCCTCAGTGATGGCCCCTACCCCCCCAGTGATGGCCCCTCCCATCTGTCCTCCCCCTCAGTGATGGCCCCTCCCATGTCTCCTCCCCCTCAGTGATGACCCCTCCCATCTGTCCTCCCCCTCAGTGATGACCCCTCCCATGTCCCCCTTAGTGATGGCCCCTCCCCCTCAGTGATGGCCCCTCCCATGTCCCCCTTAGTGATGGCCCCTCCCATGTCTCCTCCCCCTCAGTGATGACCCCTTTCCCCCCCTTAGTGATGGCCCCTCCCATGTCTCCTCCCCCTCAGTGATGTCCCCTTTCCCCCCCTTAGTGATGGCCCCTCCCATGTCTCCTTCCCCTCAGTGATGTCCCCTTTCCCCTCCTTAGTGATGACCCCTTTCCCCCCCCTTAGTGATGGCCCCTCCCATGTCCCCCCCCTTAGTGATGACCCCTTTCCCCTCCCCATGTCCCCCCTTAGTGATGGCCCCTCCCATGTCCCCCCCCTTAGTGATGGACCCTCCCATGCCCCCCCCTTAGTGATGGACCCTCCCATCTCTCCTCCCCTCAGTGATGGCCCCTCCCCTCAGTGATGGCCCCTCCCCTGTCCCCCCTCAGTGATGGCCCCTCCCCTGTCCCCCCTCAGTGATGGCCCCTCCCCTATCCCCCCTTAGTGATGGCTCCTCCCCCGTCCCCCCTCACCTTCACACAGTCCACCGGGTACATGAGGCAATGCTCCATAATCCCGGCCACGGCTCCGGCCATCATGTGTGTGGTGACGGTGGATCCCTCCGGCAGAGCCTCGTACTCCAGATCCGGGACTCGGCCTCCCTCGGCGGAGCGGCTGCTTAGCTCCGGTTCGGGCCCGGCCGGCCAGCCACGTTTGACCCAGGCTCCCAGCATCCGGGCGGGATCTCCAGCGGAGGCGCCCCGCTCCTTCAGCACGGCTTCCAGTTCCATAGCACAGTCTCCGGGCTGCTCCTGGCCGCCGGTCCGGGCCCCTGGGCGCCGCTCCTGGATGTCAGAACCACCCGACACCGCCGTGGTGGCGCCACCGAGAAGAGCGGCCTAGAGACACACCCACCCCGCGGCCATTGGGCGTCCCCTGTAGGCGGGCACTCTGTTGCATAACCCACACGCTCATTGGCCACCTGACACGCTCATCACCATTTGCATCTCTTCCATTGGTCAAGCACTTCGCCCTTTAGCGCCCTCCCTGCTTCTTGCTCTGTGATTGGCTGAGAATTTAGAAGCTGAGGTTGAATGCTGATTGGACGATGCGCCTGTCAATCCAGCTCCGTACTCCGTGATTTCGTAATCTCCGCCCCGCCTGTCACTACCGCCGCCCGATTCACGTGTAAGGCAAAGGGTGGCTGCCGGGGGCGGGGCTACAAGGAGTCACGTGACCTTGAAAAAGACTCATCCTAACATCATACTTATAGCTGCCAACCTGACCTCTGACCCCTCCCTGTGTATACAGGGCCCTCCACTTATATATATGTAAGAGTGGGCGGAGTGAAGTCATGAATCGGGCCACACCCCCTGCTCATCCCCAGAACACAACGATCACAGTTCCCCTCATCTGCATTAACCACGCCCCGTTCACATAGAGCACGCCCCGCAAGCTTCAGAGGAGTGATGATGTCATCGCTTTACGTCCGGATGGATTGGCTGAGCGGAAGAGGGCGATGACGTTTAATACAGAAGCCCGACC